>NC_083745.1:9687642-9987642 GCF_033458585.1 Syngnathus typhle
TATTATTGAGATAGCCTTTTTTTCTGTAGTTTGAAAATATAATCATAAAACTGCTCTGGCAAGGGGAAAAAACAGGGTTGCTAAATATTTGGACAGGGGAAATTAAACATTGCCTAAAAGGTGAAATAGCATCTTGTTCCTCAACTGCAGCACCTCAATGCACAATCATTCAAAGTCGTTTTTAAGAAATATTATTTGCGTGTAAAAACTCAACAGAATCAACTTGTCAAAAGGGGATCTTGCAAATCACAAAGTAAAAATGTCAAGATGATAGAATAAGTCTGGGTTTTGGATGACATCTTTTGCTATTAACGATCTAATAAAGGTCAACCTTGCCAATGTCCACAGCGGCTATAAAACATTAAAAAAAAGAATTAAAAAAATAGAAACGGGACTAACGATTCTTATCTCCTCAAACGTATCAAGAAGTCAACAAATCAGCACAATCATGGATGATAACTGATGATATCTTTGTATCAAAATGCATTGCTATACAAACAACTAAATGCACTTAAGAAGTTAACAGTGGTTGATGAAAATGTGACTTTGCAACACTGTGCAAAACCTCAACACAAGTGTCCAAGTATGACGTCAACAAACAAGTCAGGCCTCAGCTCAACAAAACAGACAACATATTAATGACTAAGAAACAAACATTTATCACCACAGAAAGCCTTGCATCTAGCGGTCTGAAGCATCAGCGACAACAATCACACTCGCACTCGCTCACAAGGAACATTTAATAAAGCTGAATATGAGGTCGTCAGAAAAGAGAGGAGAGCAGCTTTGTCGTTATCAGGGCAGGGTGAAAGTCAAGAGGCCGTGTCGTTTGTCGAGCGGACGAAGCAGGAGAGAGACAGTAAGACAGAGATAAAGCAACAATGTGATGCATGCCGGCCGGGTGAAAGGTAGTCAGTCAGGCTTTGCTGCTCAAAGACGCCTTTGCCAGCTGATGTCGACTAAGCCATGACTAAATAAAACAACGTGGCTATATGAGCTGAGTTGGACGAAGAGAGGGTGGATTGAACTGGGAATTAGTGCAAAAAAAGGTCTGTGTGGTGGCAGATGCTGCCACCAAGGAAAGACTTTGGTCTTTAGCAAAAGCACACTGCTGATATTTTGAAGGATGTCACGGAATAATGACAACATTCCACCCACACTGTATCTTTTTTTTCCCTTCAATCCTGCTTGAGGAGTCATCCCTTCAAACCACCTACCCAGAGTTGTCCTTGCCGTCTTGGTCCTCATCGTGCTCTTGTTTTATGCTCTCGGCTCCGAGGCGAGACGTGGAAGAACCTTCATCTGCGTCTCCTGTGTGGGGGCTACTGTCTTTTTCCTCCTCCTCCTCCTCCTCCTCGTCCTCCTCCTCCTCCTCCTCCTCCTCATCATAGGTGCTGTTTCCATTTCTGTCATTTCCCCCAGCTTTTGAAGATGTGCACTGACTTTGGTTCAGCCCTACCTCAAGCTTCTCCTCCTGAGGGAGAGGGATGCTTTTAATATAAAAGCACTTAATGCGACTACAGTACACATGCACTTGAAACAAAATCCAAAGAGTGACTGCACCTTGCAGACTACAGATTTGGGTTCTGCATTTCCATGGTCTTTCTGCTCTTCTGGGATGGCTGACGTGGGGGCTGAGTTTCCCCCCTCGACTACAGACGTCGCTTCTCCCTTGGGGGCCTGCTTCAAAGGCAGGTCCATCTTGAATGTGATGGCTGTGGAAGTGCAGTATTCTTCAAAGCCATAAAGGTACCTGCATGAAAGCACAATTCCTGTCAGATTGTCCTGGAACTGCTGAGCGCATCGAAGAAACAAGCAGCATTTGGCCCGCAGCGCTTGTACATACTTGCGGTAAGCGCATTTGACGTTGTAGCCAGCAGCTGAATTGAGCACAGGGATTCCGAGGTCCTGGTAGATTTGCTTCCAAACAGCGCCACTTTCAATCTGTGTACAATTGGCGAGACCAGAGGGCGCATCTGGATTTAGCTTGCAAGAGAACAATTACCAAGAACTAAGCAATAAAGAATCAGTGCGGTCACTGCGGCCCTCACATTGTCGAAGCCTCCCAGGCTGTTGACCAGTCTGTAGAGCTTGAACAGATTGAGATTCCGGTAACCCAGAACAGGCCGCTTGTTAATGGGCGTTCCTGTGAACAGATTTAGAGGACATAACAAATTATAAACAAACCTTAGAGTAACATAGAAGAAAATATGCAGTCAAGATAATGTGTTTGGGGTTTTGCTTTGTGATGCATTTACTGGTTGTCACAAACGGTGAAATCACGTAGAATGTCCATTTGATATTGTAATTGAAAAAAGTCGGTTGAAAACACGAGTTAAAGTGTTTAAGTTAACAACACAAATTGAAGACTTTTATGTCATTTAATTAATCAGCACGATCCTAAACTCACTTCTGTCTTCCATGAACTTGTAGAGCTGCTGAAGGAAGTTCTCCCTCTCTTCGGGGTAAGGCTCCACTTCCTCCTAAAACCAGCACAACAGACTGTTTGAGGCTGAATTCCACTTCTAATTTGGGGGGGGGGGGGGGGGGGGGGGAGAAGCATGATTGTGATTAAGGATTCACCTCTTCTTCCTCAGCACTGGCATCTTCCTCTTGTTCCTCCTCTTCATCATCATCATCAACCTCACTGCTGGAGCTTTCCTCTTTCACTTCAGTTTTCCAGGCATTGGGAATGACCAACTGTTGCTGGAACTCCAGGGCTGCATCCAGCGCTGTTTAACACACACATGAATTGCTGGATTGGCTTTTGTATCAACAAATGAAACGTGAACAAGATGTTCAAAATCAAGCATATTTTCCGGCCTTGATTTAACCCCCCCGCCATTCAACCCCCGCCCAGAGTGCGGTTGAGGTTGCGGCTTCTTGAAACACAAAAAGTCAAACATTAATGAGGTCATTCAACAGCGAAACATTTTTCACGGCAGAAAACGTTTGTGACAGGTTACTAGGGGAAGTAAGCAAAATTAAACAACCTTGTCAGATCCTCACTCAACATTTTTGTAAAGCAGACAGATAACACAGATAGGAGTGGAATCAGATAATAGAAAGTGTTTTGCTTATTGTTATCTTATAAAATAGGAGCACTGCTACATCAGAAAAGAAGGCTATCAATAAAAATTCTTGGTAGGATTCAAAGAAAATTGTATCCACACTGAATGTCTGCTACCGATGTGCCAAAACATTATCATCCCGCAAAATATTTGTGAATTCATTTATTATGACTCATGTTAAGTGTAGCGCACTGAAATGAAACTCACCTGGCTTCAGCCCTGCATCAGCCTTAGGGGGACAATCTGCCTCGATCTCTCGAACATCCTTCCGTAGCACCATGTAACTGCAAGAAAAGAAACGTGACGCTCGTTAGCAGTTGCATGATTACAGCAATAAACTACACATAAAAACAAATAAACACTCGCTTGTAAAAACACAAACTAGTAGTAAATGTTTTGCACTTAGCCAAGCCAATGGCATTTTTTTTGTTGACTTGACCAATGCGGCAAGTTTGCCAGCCAAACAAAGGGAGTAAAAGCTTGTTTCCACTGTTGCTAGGGTAACAATCTGACACACTATGAATAACCACACTATGAACCCCCCTGCCTTCCCCCATCTGCCCTCTGCATGTGTGACTTTGCGTTCCCTAACAATATTTTCAAAAGCTATTGTTTCCAAAAAGCACATTTTTATCGCTAACCGATGACTCTCTGGGGAGGGAGCTTCGCACATTAACCTACGAGCTGCATTGACGAGGTCAGCAGGTTTATGGATGTGAAGTCTCATCAGCAAACAAAGCACATAGATGACACTCAGTTAGCACCACTTTGGAATACCGTTTTTTTCCATGTATAATGCGCAAAATTTAACTAATTTATTGTCCTAAAATCTGGGGTGCGCATTATACATGGGTACAATTTTTTTTCTTTTTCTTTATCCGGATATCAGACGGAGGCCGCCATTACAGATGCGCTTTCTTCTCTGCTGTTCTCTTCAAACACGCTCCATACGAACCCAATGCTCTCGTATCAGACGCTTGCTCGATCACCTGCTCGTTTGCTGTCACAATGTACCCTACACAAATCCGAAACATTTCTTCGCTATCGAGTTTGCTAGCGCATGCGCAGTGATACTGACCGGCAGAATAACATCCGGTTGTTCCCAATGATGATCTTTTTTCTGAAATAATTTTACGTTTACGGACTTAAGTAGGAGTCAAAATTTGGGTGCGTATTATACATGGGTACAGGCTTTTTTCCAGCATCAACGTGCCATTTTTAGGGTGCGTATTATACATGGGAGCGCATTATACATGGAAAAAAACGGTAATAGACGTGAAGACGCTACACTAAAAAACATAGTGGAAATATTTTTGAACGTGTTAAAAGCAGGTGAACAGGTACCCTTATCGAGTGTAGTTTATTGGAAAGGATGAGTGTGTTGCAAATAACCTGCTTAGTTTTAACAAATGGTTCGCTGCATCGCAAAATTGTGAGGGCCGAAAAAAACGCTAGGAGCACATCAAGATGCAAACATAACAAAACAATGACATGTGGCTGACAGCTCAAACTTGTGGTAATAAGGAAAAACATTCCTGATCACCTTTTTCATCTTGTTATTCCTTTCACATAAAGGCAGGCAGATTGGAAGGAACCAACCCTTGCAAATCTCATTAATACAGAGATAGATTTTCCGTCTTCTCGCATTATTATTTCTGGATTCCAGCCCTAGATAGACTGTGCTGATTGCAGTGGGCAAAATCTAATAGCGACAGGAGGTGGAACAGCTACTGTGTGTGCCATGTAATAATACCGGACAAGAATAAAACAGGCATTTCATCTGTGATTTATCTTCCCTCTAATCGGCGCTACCCTTCACCTGCCTATTAACCGCAAGACATGATAAGAGGTCTTTTCACACTTTCTGTGCTATAATTATTTACAAAGGAGATCTATTGTGGGTTGCAGATGCAAGGCTTGAGATAAGGAGACCCCGGCTGCTCTCTCAACTGTGGAATTCAACTCAAGTAACGGTGAGAAAACAAACTGAACTTTCACAATTTGCAATTTTTAAGAAAATTACCCACAGGCATCTTAGTCCATTTACCAAGTGGACACAAACTTGGAAACGAGACAATAATTGCATCTGGCAAAATATAAACACGGCGCACATACAACCAAGTAAAATGGGTCGGTAATAGAGTAGTGATTCCAGTAAACGGCATCAAAATGATTCTTTAATGTTGGATTAAAATGAGCCAAACATATCACAACACTATTCAAATATTCTTCTAGTCAAATATTTATGATAACGTCATTAAAAATTCAGACTCACAATTTTCCGTCCTTGAAAGAGCGGACGAATAAGCTTTCCTTTTTCATTGTGACGTCATCGTGGCAGTCGGGGGAGGTGACCTGAGTGTGTAGAAACAAGAGACAATCCAGAAGTCAAGATGAGGTAGCAGACGGCGCTTGTACGTGTGTGTGTGTGTGTGTCTGTGTGTGCGTCCGCATATTTATGAGCAAAATACAGAAGGGGAAAAAAAATGATGTTGTCAGAGCATAAGGAAAAATGTGTTTGTGAAGGCCATGTTGATTGATGGATTCCAAACTATGCTGTCTCTGAGACCAGGAAAGACGAGCGATCGAGATGCAGAGTGAGGAATAAAGGTTGTTCAAAGTTTGTACGCGGCTCGCAGCATGTGGCTCCGCTGTTGACTCAGATTGAGGTGCATAACAGTGGGAGTTGTTCCACTGTCAGAGTCTAACCCAGGGGAGGCAGCACTACCTTTATGGAGATAAGATTTCCCGCACTGCCTGCCTGCATGCTCCAAGTCCCACTATTCACAACACACCATGCAGCATTACAATGTTTGTTTTGGCACAATTGCTCCCTTTTTTCTACCAACATGGTCCAGAGCAAGTAAAAAAATCAATGCACATCTCCTATTTCATTATCAGGCATTATTTACTTTGTGTTTGCAAACCTTATTTACCAGACTTCTCTCATCCCATCTGTACAGTTGTAGTAGAAATATGTGAACAAAGTAGAGTACACTTCCCTAGGCTGTCACAAGGAGGCAGCACGGAGGTCGGTCAACAGCAGGCCAACAACAACAAACACTGTAGGCGGGGCACAGTTAAAGGGGAAGCTTTTCCTACTCCTGGCCTCTCCCACTCTCCCACTCCATCTCTGAACACTTACATAAACATAGAAAGCAAGTCACCATTTCACTGTCCGCTTATGCTTCCTAAGATTTAAATGTGGATGGAAGGGAACTGTTAGCAACAGGCGCCGGGGTTTGTGCAATAGAGTTGATTTTTTTCAAGTGACTGCAACTTCCATCCATCCATTTTATGAACCGCTTCTCCTCATGAGGGTCGTAAGAATACTGCAACTTCAAAGTGCAAAAACAATTGGTTTTGTCTTGGACGATATAGGATCAAAAACTGGTGTGCTTTCACAGGCCCCTCAAAAATTCAAATAAAGCTGGGAAAAGGCAGTGACAGAGCAGAGGATGTTGACCGTAGAGGTGCTATGAGCTCACCAGTGCAGGATACCACGTGATTTTCTTTTTATCCCCCATGGCCACTCCCTCCACGCAGACCACTTTGCCAAACAGATCTTCATTCTGCCGTTGATCGCTCTCCTCTTCTTCACTGGAGGATGAAGATAGGTCTTCCTCTTGGCTGTATGACAAAAAGAGACCAATAGTTGGGAAAATTGGATAATAAAATAAGAATGTAGTGTAGACGCATGCAAATTTAAATGATTTCCATCCAGTTTTACTGGGCACATAGAGATAATTCACACTCGCGTTTAAACCGACTTACAATTTAGATCACAGGTGTCAAACTCAAGGCTCAGGGGCCATATCCTGCCGGCCATAATAATTTATGCGGCCAACTAAAGCAAATAAAGTCTACTATATATTTCTCGCTAAATAGGATTTTTCTTTTCATTTTGCCATAAACACAAAGGTAGATCTCAGAGTGCCACAAGTTTTCATGACTCCTGATTTCAAAATACAGTTCAAAGGTCAGCGGTCACTTAGAAAGTGTTTTGGGGGGGAAAGAAAGCGCAGTTTCCACCTTTCATAGGCACAACACCCCAAAAATGTAAATGAATAAAATGAGCGCATTTGACCTAAACTGACACCAACATTTGGGTAATGTGACTTCTTCTTTAATTAAGTACATGCCGCATTCCTTGTTTATGTGTACCAAACAAAGTGATGTAATGAAAACAAATTCTATTGTGGCACTGATAAGACAACTCATCGAACTCCTCTGTTAAGCCTTTTAATGGTATTTAGTGGAAAATAGCTCCCTTACTATTTAGTCATTGGTATTTTTGTATAGATGAGCCAGCTCAGTCAGCCTTGACATGCCTCTAAATGTGATCATACAGGCAGCACCAGCAAGCAAACAGATCCTCCTCCCTCCACCCTTTGGTTATGCATCACTCGGCCTGCTCTGATAATCTATGTATACACGCAAGATGTGAACGCACACACGCCGTCTGGCATGACTTAATACCAGTAAATGTGCCTGGCTGTTATTACAACTTCTACTCTGACACCACAGAAACAAAAGACATAAACAACTGAAGGGAAACTGCAGTTTATGAGATCCTTGTATGATTAATACTGTTGCAGGCCAGGTTTAGTTAACAGTGACACCTGTGGAACAGTAAATAAATAGCACTCAACGAATGAGCACAGTAGGCAACTGGCAGACAAAAGTAATTTTATCCATTAAATAAACTGAACACATGACCAAAATTTAACTTTATGCTCGCATTGATGACTGATTTACCTGTGGCTAACTTATTTTTGATCAAAACATAATTTCTAAAAAATTGAATTTTCAAAAGTTTGTACTCATTTTTTTCTTCAACTGCAAGAATGAAGTTTTTAGAAAACAATTGACAATCAGAGTTGTTAAGGTTTGATGATCTTCTTTACTGTATTTATTTTGTCTCGATTCACGTTCTGTTGTGCTGTCAGCTGTTTTCTATTTACGTCAAGTATGATGGGGACCCCCCTTGAAGATTACATGACTGTCTCAAGGTCTTTATCCAAATAAAAAATGTATCCGTGGCCCACATTTGAGCACTTTGTAATATAGTGTTCCAATCAAAATATTGATTGTGAAACCAAATCTAAGGTTTTGTAACAAATCTGTTCGGAGTCTGCTCATTTATGTTGAGCGCTATATGTTTAGCAATGAGTCATTTTAGTATCAGTCAGTCAGCGGTTTTATCAATTTTATTTGACCTGAGTATATGCACATGAATGTAGAAACATCCCTTGTGGGGTGCTAGTCTCACCAGTTATCCATTAGTCGCTCAGCAACAGCATTGTTAAACAAACAACATGAAATGTATTTCGGTGAGCTTTAACCTAGTCCTTGCCGTTATCCTACTTGAAACAAATTATAACGGTGAGCTTTAACCTATATTGAGTCCTTGTATTATCCCACTTAAAAACAAATCGTAACTCTCAGTCGAAGCATTGATATCGAACATTAAAGTGTAGATAGTGGAAAAAGTGTGGACGTGCATGACCTGAAAATAACGTTTTTCAGATTTAGACAGAAATGTCTTTTCAGGCCGCATTGTTGATGTTTATGAAAATATTTGAGCAAAGAGGAAGACAAGCGAGATGTGCTAATGTGGAGCTGGGACTCTTTCAAGTCAATATTACATCAGTGCCATTAGCAGTGGTGTCAGAATGAGATTATTAAGTGGAGCGTCCTCTTTATAATCGCAGCGATGTCCATTGCCAAAGCCCTGAAGCAGTTTCTATTCCCACATGAAAACTGCAGTCTGGAGTGAGCATATCAAAACGTAACACACCCACCCAAAACTGTGTGGGGTTTCCTGCTGTAGGCCTCGGGAGGTTTTTCGAAAGAAATGGAAATGAGAGCAAGCCTTTGCTATCACGATACACAGAACAGGGGCGCCTTTTTCTCAAGAATGTGAGTTGGCAGGGAACATTGCTCATCATTTGCATCTGCAGTGCAAACCTCTGCCATGGTTTGATGTCAAACGAGGAAAGGTCTATACTCACATTGGATTGGACCGTCGGCCCCTGTTACCCTTTTTACCGATGACGGGTGTGCCGAAGTGCTCGGGATTGGTGAGAGGGAGTCTGTCCAGAGTCTGCAGAGGCAACAAACCACAGCAAAGAGACAGTTGGCACACTTTAATGGCATTAAGTGACAAGAGTTCAATTCCCGAGGGGGAGATGTGAACAATCCATCCATCCATCCCTGAGCTGAACATCTCAGCAGCAGTAAATAACTTAACACTTAATTGGTGCTGGGTCTTTAAGTACGGGAAAGAAAGAAAGTAGAGAGAAAAAAAACACATGACAAGTTTCATGTCCTTAGATAGTTTTGGTGATAGGTGCGAGACATGTTACTTGCCTCACTCTCCGCAAAGTGGCGGGCGCCTTTAAGGCAGAGGGAGGAACGCCTTAAAGTCTTCTCATCGCCATCGTCAAACACTGTAGGGGTGACAATGAAAAAGACAAAGTTTAGGGCCTTGCTGTATCAGGAACCCATGTCGAACAATCCACAAAAATATGCATACGACTGTTTAAGACTTGTTCATACAAGTACATACGAGTCATTTTTTCCTTAAATGAGCTTAGCAACTATCTACAGCAGTGACATACAATTCTTCTCCTGCAAATGAATGAAAAGCAAGAACATGAGAACACACACACACACGCGCGCACACAACAGCCAAGACCCGAGGGCACTCTTAACTAACAGGCAGCGGCAAAAGAGGCTGTTGCGCTGGTTACAGCTTACAACAGCAGAAAGAACATAATGTCAATCAATCACTTTAAGTCCACTTTGTTCAATTGTGCAATACCGAAATTGTTTTGAGAGCAACTTAGATATGGTTGCCCGCATTATTTCACGCCATGAAACAATACTCGTGCTGCACAAAGAGAAATAACTCTCTCTCTTTCAGACTTGTAATTATGGTAATTGTTTTCTTAACACTACATCCTACATTTGGCATTTCTGTTTTACTTAGTTTTTTTGGTTTCAGCGGATTAAGCAGAAACCCTTGCTGCACATTACTCTGCTCAGCGCTGATAAACAAATAGAGACAATTGACTAACAGTTATCTCAGCGCTGATAAACAAATAGAGACAATTGGCTAACAGTTAATAGAGCATAAAAGCAGCCGTAAGCATGTAAAAATGGCCAGACGTGTCCCTCGGGATATGACTCAGATCATAAGTAGACCAATAAGAGTGTCTATCTGAGCTGAATACAAAGAGGCAAGCGTTCATAAGTCTTAAGTAAAGCTACGATGCTTTTTGAAAAATAGTAAATAGATACTAACTGTTTCAACTGCTCTGACTTGCTTTCATAATTATGACTCACCAACGGTGTAGATACTCGCGTCGGTCAGCTTATTGATTGTGGCCTCCTGGCAAACACCATCTTGGCTCTTGACTTCTACAATAGCACCCACCTGTAGGGCCAAAACATTGCTGATTATTGGCTTATTAACCCAACAAAGCTTTTTTATGTTTTGATGGGAATGGGAAGCTATTAAGAATGCTGTAATTATTGTCATTTACTGGAATTAAATAACGAAGCCATGTTTGACGTGAGACTCTGGCTTTGGGAATTCAAATTGGAAATACATAATGCCATGTTTTTTGAAATCCAAAGAAAACATACAAATTATAGAGCAATACATGATGTTTTGAGACAAGCCAGCTTCTTTATCGAACCCATCTCACCTTTAGTGGTCCTTTGATGCTTTCATCATGGACCTCAGCTGTAGAGAGATCTGATTTAAAGGTCACCTGAGGGCGGAGGAAGATGAAAAAGAGGACAGACAGTAAAATAAATGGAGAATCAATCCCAAACAGTCACATCAGAACATTCTTTCAGTGTCAACATTTCCCTTGTGTTACTTGCATTGCATTGTACTGTATTGTATTGTCTCGGATACGACGACTGTGATGAGTAAAATGTTGAGGTGAAGATTCAAGAGTCACGTGTGAGAATTTTCTACTCCTGCTGTAACGTGAACAACTGTACACCACGGCTACATCTGCTGGCGCCAACTGTTGCCGATTGGAGCTCAGAATGTCACAGACAACCCCCACAACTACACAACGTTTCACTGCATCTACAGGCTCTGCTAAGTGAGCCACAGTAGATCATAATCTGATCATGCATCTGCTAACACTGAGACCAAAAGGTGCAACCCCAGCATACTGTGAACATGTAGAAGCTGCCAGGAGCAGAAAATCTGTTGGACAGACTTATATGCACTGACTGGAATGATGCAGTTGATGCTCATCTGAATTCTTACACATGATATCGAAGAAATATATTCAGCAGAAGTTAATCGGAGTTCTCACTAGATTGTCATTCAAACAGTATAGAAGATCTAATTACTGATATGACACGGATGAAACGTCTAAAACTCTTGACCTAATTAGCTATTGATTATTCTTTTTTTTCTGATGGGGAACTAGTGACAACACATTTTTTCAAGCTCAACTTGTATCAGTTAATGCGCGTTTTAAAAAATCCTTTTACATTCTCATACTTGGTGTCGATCACCTCTGCAGCAGAATGGTTTGTAGAGCCACGCTTGAGAAAAAACAAAAACACTAAACCACCACTGCAAAAATAAAACAATCACGGAGATAAAAGACCACCTCAGTGGCCTAGTGGTAGAGTGTCCGCCCTGAGACTGGAAGGTTGTGGGTTCAAACCCTGGCCAGGTCATACCAAAGACTATAAAATATAAAATGGGACCCATTGCCTCCCTGCTTGGCACTCAGCATTAAGGGTTGCAATTGGGGGGTTAGATCACCAAATGATTACCGAGCGCGGCACCGCTGCTGCTCACTGCTCCCCTCTCCCCCAGGGGATGGATCAAAATCACACGGGGATGGGCTAAATGCAGAGGACAAATTTCACCACACCCAGATGTGTGTGTGACGATCATTGGGACTTTAACTAACTTAACTCAAAAAAAAAAAAAAAAGAGAGAACAAAGCAATGCTTTACTTAAGACACAGTGATCCATAAAAATGTGCACACGTGATTTCTTTGGACTGACAACCACAAGTGTGGTATGTAAAATGTTTTTTAAAAGTATATATATATATATATAATAAAAAATAAAATAAAAAATTCACGATATTCCCAAAGTCTGTCTGGGAGGGAAGGATCAAGCCAACAAATCAAAGAAACATATATTGACGCACAGTCGTGCAACAGGAACCAAGAGAAAGGAAGGAAAAGGTTCCAGCAGGCTGCATTTCATCAGATATGGAGAGAATCACATTCCTTCTCCTGTAACACGGAAAGTCCTTTTAGCACCTGGAAGGGCAGAGGGCCCCTCTCTCCGCAGACAGAAGATCAATAACACCTGACTCCTTTCACAAGCTGGTATTACTTCCTACTGGCACCTTTGGCTCCTCCGATCCTCAAATAAAGTCCGTCACTGTGCATTGCAGTGTCAGCGTCATCTGGTAGTAGTACGCAGAAAGACATAAAGACTTCTTTATAGCTCGAGTTTGCAATGTAACTTTGGATAAAAGTGGGATCAGCTGTGTGAACACTGAATGTTCAGTGAACTGCTTCATGCGTGCACATTTGACTCCACATGTTTTGCCTCTACTGGAACAGAACCCCACACTTCTGAACTGCGAGGCGGACGTGCTCCACCATGCCGCCTCGTTTTTTTTCTTAATTTGAAAACGACTGAACATTCTGCATGCTCAGCTTACTTTTCAACCAGCTCAAAAGTTCATATTAATGAGGGCAATTTCACTCGTGCTATTGTGTCATTTATATTCTCATCCACAGCCCAGGAAAAAAAATGCTTACGAAATGTCGATTAAGTTAATATGACTAAATTCAGTGCATTTATATTCTGCGACATGCCTACTGACAAAGGCTGAAAACGCAGCATAATAAATGGGGACCTTAAGTTCAGCACAGTGCTGCAGGCTCTGTCCTTGCTCATAGTGCATGTGCTGTACTTATCTTTTCACAGCAAGTAAAATCAGTGTGGGAATAATTGACTTTTTACTATCGTCAAGAGCAGAGCAGCATTGTAAAAAATGAATGTCACACAAATATTTCACTCGAATCACTCAAAGGACCTCCTGCCCGATGCTGCAAGCATCACCTTGTTAAAGAAGCAGAGATTAATGAAAGAAGTTGGAAGTCGAACATTGACGCGTGCTCGCACGTTAACGAAGCATGTTGACTTAAGAATCAAGCAAAACCAAATCATGCATTCAGTTAATTAACATTCAAACCCTCACACATGAACGGTTATCGCCTCATTTGTTTTATTTTACACCAAAGTGTTGTGACCACGGGCATCGAGGTGTCTAAGGAGAGCCATTTGAATAAAATCCTCTCCTCAAATGTAAATCTATGCCGATGGTATTAAACACAAATCCCACCTATTTTCAAATCAGAGACCATGCGAGGACAGGAAAGTTACAATAAGTACAGCAAGCACACTCACGTTTAATGTTCCAATGGTGCAGGTTTGAGTAGCATTGCATCAATAATTTCACCCATTTGCAGTATAACATGCTTACTAGGGGATCGTAGCACATACGGACCATATGGGCAGCAGACTATAGTTGGGCCTGAATTGCCGTAGTTGGCCTTCTGCTGGTTGCTGCCCAGTAGTATAATCCATTATGCCTCCATTGTAGGACAGACAAGTGAGCAGCCCCTCCTCTATTGTATTAACCAGATGCTCAGCCCGACTGGGGGAATGATACAGTACAGCGCCTATTTTGCAAAGCCTTCATCAGCAAAGCATGAACCCAATAGGGGAACAACATTGGAGCTGTCATACTTGTGAGGATGATGTGTGTAAAATGGATGCCTGAGGCCTTAATGGGACTTTGCTCCAACCAGATGAACACCACAGGAGGCGCTACACCTCGCAAGTGAAACATTGTGTCGACATTCAGCACAATAGCTTTAAATCACTCCTCGGTCCAATATGAAAAATCATTCAAAATGAACACGGTTCGACCATTGCATCGTCATTAAAGTACAAAAATGAAAGACACCAGTCCTTACCTTAGCCTTGACCAGACGCTTGGCCGTCTTAATTTTGGCCTCGCAGAAAGCCCCTCGGTACTTGGCACTCACGTCAGTCCCTACTGTCAAGTAAGGGGGCTCCTCCAGAGTCTGACGAAAGCAACAAAAACAGAGAAAAAAATGAATTCAACACACACTTATTAATATTCACTTTGGTGACAGGTGTATTCTTGAAGCTCAGGTAGAAGGGCACGCTCACA
Organism: Syngnathus typhle; assembly: GCF_033458585.1. Lineage (NCBI taxonomy): Eukaryota > Metazoa > Chordata > Actinopteri > Syngnathiformes > Syngnathidae > Syngnathus > Syngnathus typhle. The sequence continues at coordinate 9,701,987 of NC_083745.1, forward strand.
TGCTTTGCTTAGTCAAGGGCAGCAACACAAAACCCAGCCCAGCTTGGTGATTCATCCGTAGAAAATGCATACCATCTGTTGTGGCTATTTGAAAAGAAGCCACTGAGGGAGCAAGTATAAAGGCAATACACGACAGCTTCGAGACTACGACGGGAAAAATTCATCGGAAAGCAACTCACTGGAATTCAGTCATCACTACATGATTATCTCCTACATTGAAAGGTCAATGCAGAGTGGGGAGAAAAAAAAAACTACGAGTGGGTGAAGGGATGATGATGATGCTTGTGTGCACTGTTTGACAGGAGGGCTGAATACTGATTAAAGGGCATTGACTTTTAATTGTTAGAATTCCTTGTTCCCACAGTGGAATAATAAATGCCCTTATAATAATGATAATAATCATAATAATCAGAATAATAAATAATAAAAAATACGTAGTATATATGAATAGATAAATAAAGCTGCATTGGTGCCCCAAGTATTTATATTATTGACAAATTATTGACTGATCTGTTCAACCAGTAATACATAACATTGCAGGTCCAGCTTTATCTACTAAACGCAGCAAGTCTTGATATAGGTATTTTCATTTTATTGCAACCTGGGGAGCTTGTACAAAGCGACCAGTTGCAGGTCTTCTTCACTTCACTAAACAAGGGCTGAAAAAGCCTCGAGAATTACAAAAAAAACGTAGTGAAAGCGAAAATGCCCGCAAAGCTGGCCATCGTGACGGAGCACCATTTGCAGGGTGGTTTCTCATGGGCCACACGCTCGTGACCGGGTGAGCTCAACTGAATTGAAAAAAATAATAATAATCAGTTCATTGTGATTCCATGCGGTATGTTCGTTTGAACGAGCTGTTTGCAAATGACAACACTACATGAGGTGAAGTGCGGCCCTTTAATATTTCAGTTTGCATGTGCACCAGTGCACACTTGAATCTAAGCCCAAAATTGCTGACACGCTGTTAATTACACCGTGTCAGCAATTTTTTGAGGGTGTGCATATTTATGCATCCAGGTTTTTTTAATATATAAAACTGACATAAGTATTAATAAATAAAAATGTACTTGAACTAACCAATAAAAAACAGGAATTGCTTTTGAACGGATGTTCAAAATAATTAATTAAAAAAAACTAACAATGAACTGAAGAACTTTTATAACTCTGAGGCGTTCCTTTTTTCCTTTTTCAATGAAGTTGGTCTGCCTGACAGGCGGCATATCTGCCAGGAACAAAAGGATGCTGAACAAACAAGTAAAGAGGGTCAGCTCTGTCCTGGGGTGGCCCCTAGACTCAAATGACACAGTGGAGGACAAGAGGAGAACTGACTCCTCACGAGTATTATATACAGACTGTAAAGATTGTGAGTGAGGATGCTGTTTATATTTGAAACTTAATTTTTCATTTGGTGCCGCAATCATGGTTGCTTCCTCTTTGTCTGTGATTAGTTGCAGACAGCCGCAGAAAGCCGACTCCGACGTTTGAGTTATTTTCGTGTACACATGGCAGCGGATTGCATATCCAGAGGTGTTAAACCACTTTTTAAAACATTGAATACAGTCAGATTAAGGTAAAGTTTAGATGCATTTAAAAGTTTGGTTTCAATAGATTTAATGTAATTATGTTTTTCCCCCACTGCATATAAACATATCAATCACTATATTGCTGACTTATTGACTATTTTCTGTGAGTTCAGTGCCATTTATTATTAATAAAAAGAAACCTCCTCTGAGCGCATTCATCCATTTCCTATTTGTTCTCATTTGGTTCACAGGTCCCCATTTGAAGCTGGATGAAGCAGCAATACTTATCATATATCATATCAGTCTGTGAGGATTGATAGCCATTAGCTTTATTGCTTATTAACTGTAAGCTCTTCCAGTAAACACATTCATCTCAAACGCAACAAACGGGTAGAAAACTGTCTTGCATAAATGGTCCGTTAGTCTGTGTGGATTCCAATGGATAAAAGCGGAAAAATACATTTATTGAAATTCTGTTCAATGAGTACAAGCTGAATATAGCCACACTTAACTGTACGACTGACAGTTTCTATTAGCGATACTTTGATTTGTGCTTTGCCGGCTAGTTATTCATCTGACCTGAATTCTGAAGCCAGCAGACCCTGAAATTTAGAAAAAAATGAAAATAACAACGGCCAGTCTCAGCCAATATTCCTACTATAACAGACAGCTTTTAACAGCAAGAAAAAAAAAAGGAAACATTGGTTCATAAGTTGATGGAGTGCATCACCTCAGTTAAGGTGGCCACGTGGGCAGCATATTTAGCGGGGTGCCCTCTTTGAGCGTGGCCCAGTGACTTTTACCCTCAACACTCCAATAAACAAATCTGTCTGCCTTCAGCACCATCCACTCTCTCCAACATCAGGTCTACATGACACAGTGGACATTTCTACTGGCTAGTTCATTTCTTTGTCATTTCTTTGAGTCTTTGGCTTGAGGAAAAAAAGAATGACCAAAATCCCTAAGATTCAGACCTATTTCACTATTAATGCACGTGATATGGTCGATACACTCGGATTTTCTAACGTGCATCAACCAATCAGATTAAAGCTCATTAAATTGTTGAAAGCACCAGCCAATCAGGTGATTGCAAGGAGCCAATCAGAGTTCAACTTTGTAGTGTTTTTTTTTTTCCAGCAAGGGAAGAGCACAAATGCACTTATTTTGCTCTATATTTTAATTAAACTATTTCGGGTAAGACGTGGTGATGGTTGGATGAAGCCTCATCAGGCATCCAACCACTTGAACCACAGCTCCAGGTGCACAAGACCTTGCTTAAAACCTTACTAAATGGTCTACTTGTTTCATTGCCTCGGACATCTCATGACGCTCTGCTTTCTCCTGTAGGTCCAGTCTATCTTTTGGTGTACTGGTCTCGGTATTACATTGTCTTTGTCGCGAGAGTTACTATAAACCAGTTGTATTCCGCATTCTAAAGCAATACAAACATCTAAAATAGCCTTTTCACCCTTTGCCAATGCTTTGGAAAACAATCTGCAGGCACACAGGCTTGATTAAACACATACAAATGGGACCTGGCATGAGGTGATCAAAACCAAAACAGGCTGACATGGGAACTAATGTCTACAGGGAACAATGTATAGTGTAAGATTATTTAAATCACATTTGTGAGAAAGTGTGACGACAGAAAGGAGAATCAGACTATCAGTAGTAATAGTAGTACACACAAGAAATCATTTGACGCTTGTCTGACTCGCAAAAACAAGTGTTTGTAATTGCACCTCTTCAGTGTTTAATCCTTCCTGTCATATGAGACAATGATCCCGCAATATACGGCGGCTTCTGAAATCATTCATTCTTTCCCTGAGAAGAAATACAGTATTTCTCCCAACAGCAAAACACGTGTACTTCCTTGTCAACTGGGATTCTCAAAAATGTAATAAGCGCCTAAGTGGAAATTACTTACTGTTTTTCCAAATCGTCTTTAGGTAAAAATGACTTCATCTGCTTTAAGTAGTGGAAAGCAAAATACGAGGTAATTGCATGACTGGGGAGAAGTTCCACCTGTTCCTGTGGACCGTTAGCATGAAGGCCATATTACAAATACCCAAGCGCTCAACTGCGCTAATATATAAATAATCCTCTCTCTCTCTCTCTCTCTCGCTCTCTCGCTCTCTCGTTCTCTCGCTCTCTCGCGCTCCAATTCAAGAATGCTTCCAGTTGTCTTGACTTTAACATGAGTTGCTTTTGTCCACCATTTGTCACAAATTCTCTCATCACAGATCTGCTGACATCAGATCATCTCAGGCGTCAATATTTTGAGTCAATCCACATCACCACGCTTGGATGAGGGTAAATTGGATTGGATTAGATAGATTCCAAATCTTAAAACACATTCTTGTGAAATGCCATGTTGTCACTTATTCTGTTCGTGTTATCATTATAACCTAATCAGTAATATTTACGATGATGGAATGATGACACACTGATCAAATTATGAACAGATGCATAATGAGATAACGCGGCACGCCAGATGGTTGGCAAGAGACTTTACTTTGGACAGCAAGCTTTTCCTTTCAGATAAGCTTCTAACAATATGAAAAGAGGTGCAGGTTTGAAGAGTGCAAATTTTCAAAATGAGAGCTGTACATTTACACTGCATTGGAATTGGCAGGTATTGGCTAAGCGTCATTTCTTTTGTTATGTTATTAATTTACGACCCTACAAGGGTTTGTGTTGTTGTGACTTGGCTTAAGCCATCATGAGTCACTCGTATTAATGGTTTGGGAACGTTTTTAAAACGGATGCCATTGCTTATGCATTTTTTTTTCTTTCTGTTTAATTTGGGTTTAGGACCAGAAATGTCTAGATATCCGGGCATTGACTAGCACTTAATTGGACTAATACAATAATATTTGTGATTTGTGATTGTATCACTTTGACTACATTTGTGATGTGTTTAAAACAGAACAAAAGAAGCATGTTAAGAGGAGAGCAGGAGGAAAGAATTATTCTCATTCAAGCAAGCACATCTAATAATCCTGCTGTGAATCACCTCTTTGTGTTCAGTAAACTTAGTGACCGGTGTTTGAGCAGAAGTAGCATGGGAAATGCCCAAACAGTTTTGACTAGAAAACGAAAATAACAATCAAAATTGGGAAGCAGGTCTTTTGTACTCCTCCGGCAAAGTCGCAAGCGGGGAGCCAAACATAAACATGAATTATTTTAATGAGTAACTGGATGTGACAATGGAGATTTAAAAAAAAAAAAAAACTAAAAATATACTTGCTTTCACTCACATTAATATTTAATGAACTGTGGCTTGTTTTAAATTGACACACTGGCTCAAACATGAGGAGAAACTGCAAATTGCAAATAATTATTTTGCAAGTTCTAACATGAGTGGATAACGCGTAAGAGTCATCGTAAAACCTCATTATGAATCTCTGAGGGTATGCTCTATCTCCTGCACCAATTATTTTTTTTTCCCTTTTTGGATTTTTGCAGAGAATGAATGAGACTTACTAAATGGGGCTGTTGCACAGTCCTTGACAAAGATTTCATTTTACTGTGCTCAATGAGTAAAAACTAGAGTAAACTTTGACCACAGACGCTGCAAATATCCAGCTATTTTTTTATTCTACTGTTTATCAACCTTTATTGAGCTAATGTGGCCAGTTTATATGACACGAAATATATCACAACACACTGTTCAGATAATATAATCATTCTGTCTCAACTGCGACATCAAGGTTTTCAGGTTTGCCCATAACCTAACCGCTTGAATGAGTCTAGTGACAAAATAATCAGATTCTCACTCGTGATCTCTTCTGAAATGCATTCACATCTTACAAAACACGGTAGATTGAATTGATGAAAACCACACACTAAATTTCTAAAAACAGTTTATGTCATACCATTTACTAAACAAGATACTACACTCTATTGGAAAAGTTGGTACAAACTAGAGGCGGGACGATTAATCCGATTAAACGATAACTGATTATCAAATTAATCTGTTGTTTTTTTTAAATCGATGTCGAAAAGAACATACAGGAAAGGGGCTTTGAAATTGTCAATTAAAAAGAAAGGGGAATTATTCTCAAACGTTTGCGTCTGAAATTAGACAAAACCTTGCAGTTACAACCCAGTGTTATCCACAACATTACGTGAGACTTCAGAAATGCTCCAGAGACCTCCCAAGCATCAAAACAATGCAACTCACTCAGCTGCTACGGTATTTGTCTTTTGTCTAAATGGTAGCGAGAAGGTGCGGAAATACCACAGGGAGATGCATTTACATTCCTGTGTTGTTTCAAGGGAGTAGAGCTGCTCACATGAGTCAAATGAGGTTAAATCGTATAGCTACAACATTTGACCGTTGAGTAACACAGACAACACACAGTCAGTCATCTGATGTTTATACGTTTCAAGGAAGGGAGTTTTTTAATCAAGTTCTGAAAAGTAATTAAAGTGCTAGTTGTTGAGTATATTCTCATTTTCTGCTGACTATGAGTTACGCATCATGTTCCGATGATACATACAGGTATTAGCTGCAAAAATGTGCGGTGGAGCAGGGATTATAGTCTTGAATTCATCATGATGATAATAATAACAGTAATAATAATAATAATCAGGAATAGAGATACTCCAGGGAAAATGTGGGATTTTTATTTGTGTGCCAAACTATGCATTTTTCCTCTGAATTGTGGCTTTCATTGCAACATGAACTGATGCTCAGGGTGGCTCTTGTGCATGAAATAATCACTTTCAGAAATGTCAATGCTTGAGGTCTCCAGGGGCAGATCAAAGTTGAAGTACAATCCCCACACATCTTCTAATGAGCCAAATGTGTATTGTCTCCAAACAAAAATCACTAAGTACTGACTTGGCATGCATATCACACGACACACAGTCACGTTTGTGGATCTGTGCGGATAAATTATTTGTCTGTGTGTTGCATTAGAGCTCACCCAAAAAAAAAAAAAGAAATCATGGTCACGCTCACATTTGAAGGTTTAAAAACATTGCAAAATTTGCTTCTTTAATACGTCTTGCAATGTACACTACAATCACCTTGGACTTTGACTGTTTTCCTCAATCTCACAATGCAATGCTCGCTCAATGACATCGGTCCCAAAAGCAGTATCACGCAGAACAAAAACGTGCATTTCTTCAACCAATGATATTTACAATGATACGACACTCTCACACTTTGCCAGTGCACGAGCTCAACAAATGTGAAACCCCAACTCATGGGCACGTAAAGGCTTGTAAAATCCAATTATTTTACCGTGAAGTGAGCAGTGTCACATTTAAAAGTATAAAATCTCCCGTGTCTGTACTTTCAGTATCTATGTGGATGACAGAGCAGATCTTGTTTGAACGTTTTACATTACACTGGTGGCTAATCTGACTTAAACCTGTGACAAAGTTATTTTAAAAATATGAAATGCTTGGGCTACATTAGTGACATGACATTTAACACCTTTCATTAAAGATGACGTTCCAGGAGTGCTGTATTTTTAGCAGCCTTGTTATGCTCATACTGAGAATTAACATTGTTAAAATGTAATTTAGTAACTGACAGTTCAGTTAATTTGAGACTTTGAAAACCAGTACCGGTATATCCCATTTCAAGTCCCGCTGCAGACAAAAGAAAATTGCAACTAGATAATTCTATTCTTTGAGCAAGACACCAAAACAACCATCAAGCGCTGCTCATCACTCTGATATTTGTGTGTGCACGTGTGGTCGTCTCGACACAAATATACAGCAAAATAAACTAAATGGCGCCTATTCCATCTGACTTTAGTTGAGAGGAGGGGGGCACCATCAATTGGTTCCCAGCCGATTAATCAGAGGGCACAGGTCCTAACAACCAAGGGTGACATTGAAGTTTGCAATGTAACAACTCGAGTGCACAACGCAAGAAAAGGCTGACAATACAGCCACAGATATCAAACGGCATTCAAGTGTCAGCAACATGCAGAAAAAGTGAGGAGAGCCTACCTTCATCTCTCTACGAGTCCTTTACGTGACCAGTGTAGCGAATCCGAGGCTGAAAGAGATTAGAAACGATGTTAGGCAGGTCAACTCCGGCTTGTTTTATGATGACATCATTCCTCTTGCTTGGCAAAAACCTGGGCAGCATGAAAACATCCCAACACCTTCGTGCCCCTTTGCGGTTGCACTCGGTTCGGTTTCGAATACAGAAGTGGGGGCGACGGGTGGGGTGTGCGGTCGGTAGAGACCGGACCCCCCCTTTCCTTCCCCAACAATACTGTGTATCCTTGTTGCATTGTAAGCCGTGGCAAGCTGATCACTCTCATACCGAGCTTGCTAAAGCTGTTTATGTAATGCCCTGTGTATGAGCGTGTTATAATCCGTCAGTTTGCCTTGTGTTAGCGAAGGGCAAACGTAACCTATCGCTGTGCACAAAATTCAACGAAAGTGTAGTACGGTACTGTAGTTTGAGTCAGGCAAACATACTCTATTTTGCTCTCCTTTCTCACGCACACGCACACACACACGCGGTGGGGGCAGCGTGCAGTCTGCCTGCACCGCACCGACTCGCAACACTAGAGCAGCGGATGACGCCATTTCTGTGGCTGACAGTCGGATACAAGCACAGCCCTTCATTAGGACGTGTACGCAAGCAGCGCATCCAATCTACCCGCACGACCCAAAAGCCATGACACAACAAGATGAAGAATGGTGCTTTTAAATGCAAACTGCTCCCTGGTAGTTCCTGTTTCCTTTCTCCGCCGACTCGGGGAGAGTGCATTTGCCCGATCGCGAAAATAAAGCCGTAATAACACCCGCTTGTCACCGAGACGAACATTTACAGACGTGTCATGTGAAAGAGACGCTAAAGGCGTCAAGTTGGTCAAAGTGCGAGCGGCCAGGCGTCCAATTAAAAAGTCACTTTCGCGGAATGTGCTCTTTTTAGTCGCGACATGTCTGCACACTATTCGCCGCTGACAAAGGAACCAGCCTGGCAAACGTTTCGCAACAAGGTCAGCCTCGTGGCGACTTGACATAGTAGTAGTAACGCTAATAACATTCATGTCGTATTGTTCGAAGAGGAGCCGAGGTCCGCCGTGTTTATCCGACGGACGCCGAGGACACGCAGTCATCCGCCCCAGACTAGCGGCTCCGAGTGCCCGATTCAAGTGAGTGAGTGACCGGCCAGCACGCAAAACCAATAAGCCTCGAATGTCTCTGAAGAACGTCGAGCCCGTTACGTCCAAATAAAACCAAGGACGTCGAAAGAGGAAAAATCCCAAAGGGGAAACGCATCACTATGCATCTATGAGCACGGCTGCTGGAGCGGAGGAGTTTCGTTTTTCTTCAAATACAAGGTGGCCCATTCTGTCCCGACCGACTACGTAAGAACTGGTGAAGCGCTTAATACACTACAGCTGACAGTTCGCCACGAAGGGGGGGAAAAGCCGTTTAATCACTGCATCGACGCCAAGCTTCGCCCACAGTGTTGTCGTGTAAAATCACTTTGACGCCTGTGCTCGACGACAAGGATTCCTCCGCTCAACAACATAACCGCTGGTGCTCCCCCCCCCCAGCAGCCGTGGAACTATTCAACCCCGGAGGAGCCGTCTCACTTGCCATAAGGTTGTTGTTTACCGCATAACTTTGCGATCGAGCTGGCCCGAGTTGTTTTTCGCTAGTGGATTCATTCATTCCCTTCTAGATTGTGCAAAGACACATTGCATCACCAAGGAACAAGTTAGCAAACAGGCAGTCAAAAAGAAAGGCAGCGAGCGAATGAAAGATATTCGAAATAGAGATGGCTTTTTGTCGAACAACAGCAGTCTTACCTGCGCTGCCAAGTTGAAAATCACGTCCGTTTTTCGACGAAAGTGTGCTAGTAATCCAAAGGAACATTTAAGTGGTGACTCGGGGAGGTTTCGCCGCTCGTCGGCCTCAGGTTGATGTTGAACACGGGTGGATAAAGTCGTTTTCGCAGAGCGTTGCTGTTTGCCTTGTTGAGAAGCTTCTCCAGCCTGCCTCTTTCCTCAGACTCCCACCACCCTCCCCCGACTTCTGAGTATGATTGACGGGCGTGTTGATCACGCCCTGTCATTTCTGCGCAATCCAATTGGATGATAACCCCATCGGAAACGCCTTGCTTCGCAACGATTGGTTTATAATGGGGGGAAAAAAACCATGGCAATCCATACGAAATAAACGTACCTACTGGTTACTTGACACAACAAGAAAAATACAGAAAAACTACAACTCCCAGGTTTATGATCATCTATTGGTGCGTTTGTTTTATGGTATCGTGTGTCCCGATTGGACGATATTTTTTCCTTGGTGTCAAATACAGGCTTGGATGTTGCTATCGGGCAATGTTGTTGTATGCATACAACACACACATTGAGCTCGACACGCATATAAGAACTAGCAGACTTGATCTGCCTAGTTCCGGCATTAGCATTGCGTAATAGCTTGTGAGTGGGCTCGTGTAGTGTATCAATACTACGCTGGTATCCCTTAGTGATCTTGGTAATTCTGTCGTCTATGTGCTATTCGACCAAATTATTACGATTTAAACTAGGTAGAAATGTGGGCTGGTAGCGATCGTTTGTGTTAGCATGCTAACACAAGTCAACTAGCCGTGTGGCTAACGGAAACGACCGGTCAGTCACCATTCTGGTATCGGAGACAACCAAGGTAGGTAGAGATGAAGACAATTCGGCAACAATTTGTGTATTTAGAATTACAATCGTGATAGGACGTTGCTCACCGCGACTCTTGACAAGATAAGCCGTAGGAAATTAATATGATTTGAATTTATTCTAGTCTGTCTTGATGGAACTTCTGACTTCACAGACGTTTTCATCTTTAAAAAAATATTTAATCCAATCTGTCTTTCTCGAAATAATTATTACATATGGAAAAAATACTGCTGGATTTCCACAAATATTTTTATCTTGTGTTATACTAAGGCGGCGGCCTTTGAGTTATTTCTATTTCATTTTTCTATCCTAATAAAGATTTTGAGGCCTAAAATCATCTAAGTCTATTTCATGCACTTGAACTAAAACGTTTTTTTTTTTTTTTGCTGCTGTGACCAATTAGTATCTTCATTGCATTTTCCCACATTCTATTTACCAACATTTCTTTTGAAATACTGCTTGTACAAGAACATCTGCTGTGTAATTAAACTTTAAAGGATCCAATACGTGAGGTCAAACTAGACGTGCGTCATCATTTTAGATTAATGCACGTTCCAAATTTTTAATACCCGATTTTAATGAAAATCTTTCCCATTTTCTTCTCACAACGCGACTTCAAATAGTTTTGAAGTGATGGACTGTGAACCAGAAGTAGCCTCAGAGCGAATTCTCCTGGAGCCATACAAATACTTGTTACAACTGCCAGGTGAGTGACCTGTTCAATTTAACAAACATCACCATCACTGTTTGTTGGAAGTTGGAACTTTATAATTCATACAGTGAGCACTGGAACATGAAGTCCAGTAAGAAAAAGTCTCTATAAAAATATATTATGCCTTCTAACATTGATTTTTCGGGGGACCTGCTGCTATCGCCGACCAGTTAATCTTATTTTTGAAGTACTCCACACTTGCAAATATAATGACTAGGCTACTGTGCAACACGTACTAATCAATGGAATTCAAAATCAGCCCCATATTGTGAGATTGTATTCATTTGTTTGTTTTTTGTCCTGGTTTCTTAGTCAACTTGTGATTTAGCATCACATGAAATAGATTGAAATAATCAAACGCTGTTTTTTATTTCCTCAGGAAAACAAGTGCGGACAAAACTTGCTCAAGCGTTCAACCATTGGCTCAATGTTCCAGAGGACAAACTCCAGGTGAGCAACTGAAACGAAATATTTACAGTAATTCCCCAATCAACAAAATGTTTGAAATAGCCACAAAACAGCATGGTACACATTAAATGAGCTTGCAGCAAAATAAAACCAGTTGATTGGGTCAAGTTTGCTGTTCCTAAATTTTCTGTATGTCAATTTCCCTTCCGGCCAATTGGGGGTGCTACGTGCCTTGCACTTGAGCTGTTGTATTGTTTCCAATGGAAGAACATGCCTTACATTTACACTCGCTAGTGCCTCCCAGATCAAACACAATTAATTATGGTATGCTGGTCAACCTCTGCTTTTGACTCCTCTCCTTTTTATTACCAGTATTGGCTTGTCCTCGTCGCCATGTTGCACCAAGAAGCAGAGACACGAGTACAATTTAGCAATAATTTCCAAATGGAGTCCTCTTTGTATGCATACTTTTCTCAGCAATTTTGGTCAAATTTCAAATCGGAGGTTCCTATTTACATTCCGGTCACATGATAACATTAGGAAACAGAAAGGCCGCATCCCACAAGGCATTTTACACATCACGTGTGCCTAAGTGTTCCACGTCATACTTGTTTTCGGTTTGCACGCCACGTGACCGCCGTAGCTTCATATTGTTAACACATCTGACTTTAGTCTTCTGCCACAAGCCTTCTAATTCCAATTGTGGTGAATTATGGCACAGCACGCCCCCGCCCCTCTTTGCGCGGCGCTCGGTAAACTCCCGCTGAACCCATCGCGCGGACTGAGAGCACTCCTCTCGGCATCATTAGCTCTCTGCTGCCAAGAAGGCGCCGCCATGGAAACAAGTGTGCCTTCAAACGGATGAATGGAGTGACATTGGTGTCCTGTGTCGTTCGGTTGAACATCTACAGTACAGAATGTGAGATGCGTGTCATGTTGAGATTTAGCCGTTCTACTGTTGCCCTTGTTCTGTTCTCCTGGGCAATGAAGAACGGCTAGCATCACAATATTCTGTATTTGCAGCACTCAACATATCAACGCATTCCCAACAGATTTGTTGTTCAATAACAAAAAAGTGGAACGCTTGACTGGATTCAGATTGTACTGCAATTGGGGCAGAAAAGGACCACACAACTCGTTTTATCTATCTTAACCCATTTGACTGGCCAGTTGTACATTCATGGCCTACGCGCGTACAAATTACGGTCACGCCGCCACTATGGGAATAGAACTGCGTAATAACTAAGGACCTTATGTACTGCATTTGCACTTTGAATGACTCAGTCAGTGGCGCGAGGCATCATCCGTTCCAGCCACTGGCTTGTCTGGTGCAACGCTTCTTGTGCAGCCTCCCGAAATGACAAAATGGCAGCCTGCTCACAAGTGACTGGCCTTCAGTATATTGCACTGAATACACTTGTTTGTGGCAAAGAAATGGCTGCAGTGTTAATAGGTCACCGTTTATGGCTTTGGCAAAATGTGACTTCCACCGTCAGCAAAGTGGTCATGCTAATCAATAAAGACTTGCGGATCAGTGAATGCATATATAACACTCTGGCACTGGCAGTCTGACTGAACATATTCCATGGCAGTTCTTGGAGCCGTTATGGATGGAAATTTTGGATTTTACCTTGGCGGTTGTGATTTCTGTTACTTTGAGTCGTGAAGCCAATGTCACTTGTCTAATGGGAGGGAACAGACTGTCACTCAAAGAATAGTGTAAGTCGCAATTCGTGTTCACGCTCAGTTTTAAGTAGGGAAGTGCCTCTCAAACTGTGATGTGCAAAATAAAAATTTAATTTAAATACATAAAACCAAATGTTTACTTTTGATCCCATTAAAAGGTCAGACATTAGGTTGAAACATTACAAAAATATTTTGGGGCACATATGGTAGTTGGGTTTAATTGGCATTAGAATGTTGTATTATATAGCTAAGGGGGTTCACTTGGCCCAAAATGTTTGAGAACCCCAGTTCAAGAGCGTACAGTAACGCTAAGTGGCTCACTAAGGTTTCAGGGTCAGTTAAAGGTTGTGCTAGGCAGCCTTGGCCATCTGTCTGACCCACTGAGCCTCTCTTTGTGCAAACAGCTCTCACTCCCACCAGCCTTCAAATCTAATCTCAAGGCCATCTTTTGACTTACTGCTTTGTTTCTTGTATCCTCCTTCAAGGGGTTTCATTTCAGTCATTCAACATCAGTGTAGACATTTCCAGAGGAAAAAAAGTAGACTCTGATTTGGATTTGATAAGATTACAAATGGAAACATTGTTTTTGTAATGCGAGAAAGTAAATTTAACTGAGGTAGATACAACTTGTGCATATAGATTATCATAAAATTTTGTAAATTTTCCTAAAATTATGACTGATCATGAGGAAAACTATTTTGTATGTGTAGAAGTTCAACCACATCGCCATTTGACTGTCTTGTTTTGGGAGAGAGCATGCAAACATGGCGCTCTCTGCTGTTAGCAAAATGTAGTGCATCAACAATTTTCCTCTACACACCAAATCCCACCGTGTATTAAGAAATCACTTACTTGTACGCAATTCAGGTGATCATCGAAGTGACGGAGATGTTGCACAATGCCAGCTTGCTCATAGACGACATCGAGGACAACTCCAATTTACGGCGAGGCTTTCCCGTGGCCCACAGCATCTACGGCGTTCCTTCGGTCATCAACTCTGCCAACTATGTGTACTTCCTGGGTTTGGAGAAGGTGTTGACGCTGGACAACCCCGAGGCTGTGCGCGTGTTCACCCGGCAGCTGCTGGAGCTGCACCGCGGCCAGGGCCTGGACATCCACTGGAGGGACACGTACACCTGTCCCACGGAACAGGAGTACCGCAACATGGTGCTTCAGAAAACCGGTGGCCTCTTTGGCCTGGCCGTGGGCCTGATGCAGCTGTTCTCCGATTGGAAGCAGGACTTGAAGCCCCTCCTGGACACACTGGGCCTCTTTTTTCAGATCCGGGACGACTACGCCAACCTGCGCTCGTGCGAGTATAGTGAGAACAAGAGTTTTTGCGAGGACCTGACAGAAGGCAAGTTCTCTTTCCCCACCATTCACGCCATCTGGTCACGTCCAGAGAGCACCCAGGTGCAGAACATCCTCAGGCAGCGCACAGACAACATGGACATCAAGCGCTACTGCGTGGACTACCTCGAGAAGGTGGGCTCGTTCGCGTACACTCGTCAGACTCTGCGCGAGCTAGAAGCCGAGTCTTACCATCTGATCAGGGATCTCGGGGGGAATCCTCAGCTGGAAAGCTTGGTAGAACTCCTCAGCCACATGCATCGAGAGACTGAAACGGAGTTGAATGCTGAGCAGCACATCAAGCAAAAGCGCTGACCTCCTCCACCAACTCCTTGTCACTCACGGCGCTGACATGCTGCACGCCTTGCATTTAAGAAAATATTCACGTTATCACAAAACTGTAAGAACACTAGACCAATGCATCAAGATGGAAACAAATCCAGCCTGCATCCTGCCTTTTGTCCTTGCTTTGTTGGAATCATGTTAAAATGCACTCCTTGTATTCTTTTAAACTGTACCACACTTGAATCTTGCTGAAAGCAAAAACAACCAGTGATCTGGAAAGGGGCTCTGTAGGAAATTGTCATGTTTGCTTCTTAAGTGTGAAATACTAGTCCAGACTGGCTTAGGTTTCTTTGTATACTGCACAGACCTTTCATTTCCTACCATGGCCATGTTCGCTATCCTTGTGTGAATGAGGCGACATTTTAAAAGCCCTTTGAGTACCTTGAAGTTAGAAAGGTGCTATAATGAATGGAGCTTCACTTGCTTTATTTAACACAGAGTGTTTTGCTCAAGTCCATCTTTAAAGCATGTGGCTGTTCGGAGTGCTTAAAAAACACGTGGCACTTGTTCATCAAACCGCCACGGCTCAAAGCGAACTTCAAATTATCTGCTTTGTATGCAACATAATGCTATTCCATTTTGATTTTTCTTTTTTTGTGCATAGTCAATTTTACTCCGTGTTTATCCATTGCACTTAAGTGCACGTTCAGCATCGCAAATTTTTATCATGTTCACACAATTATCAGAATTATTGTACACTTATGTGTAGCAATTAAAGATTCTTCAAACGTGTTAAGTTTTGCAATTTTGCGGGTTTTGTTGTCCTCTGGGTCATTTCAGTTTTCCAATGAGTAGAGGTATAGCGCCATTTGTCGAACAAGCACTTCAAGACTGCACATATTTTGTGCACAATTTAAGAAGAAATATTCCTGAAATGCTGTTTAAATCAATGTGCCTTATAGCCTCCAGCTCACCCGCGACCCTTCTGAGCATGTGTTACAGAAAATAGATGGGTCGGCATTTTTCTGTTCTTCATTCACGCCGGTTCACAAGCTACCAAGACTGCAAGAATGTAAAGATGAACTTGTCAGCACTACACAATCATAAACATGCTCCTGCGGTGGTTTTCTTTTTCTTCCATTTTTGCCCAAAAGAAGTTGCCAAATCCGAAAACCTTGAGTGCATGGTTGCTATGACCACGACTGCTGTTTTGTCTGAACTCATCCAACCCATGCGTGTTTGTTTCATTTCTTATTAAAGCTGACACACTCTTCAGTGGTGAGCACTCTGTGTTTGCCCACATTAATTGTCAAAAGACTGTCCCCCCCCCTTTTTTTTTAATTTATAAAATATGAAGATAAAGAACTTCCTTGCCCTGAGCAAGTATGACAAAATGTTAATACCTGTGATGCAGCAGCAGAAGAGCTGACTTGAGTCTGTCACAATCACTCATCAAAACCCTGCACAAATCACATTTATTCTTTCATGGATGCAGAGATTGATTTTCTCCACTGCCTAGAGTGACAGATAAAGCATGCTGGCGTTTGTGAGCGGACCAGTAAACCCATCAAGCCCGCCCACCCCTTGCAAGATTTGGTTTATTTATCATCAGCTTCTGCTTGAAGGACACGGATGGGGATTTCATAAATATTCTAATGGCAAGAACAGGAAAGAGACATCTAACATTCGTCAACTACTGGAACACCCCTTGAAATGACGACTGGGCGAGCCCGCACATATTAAATTTGTGGCTGCTGAACCATGACTGGTATGTGGGAGTCCGCTGTTTTCATTTTCCTTCTTATGTTATTCACACTTATTCTAGCGATGCAAAATACCTTATATGCTGTTTGATCCGAGACTCGTGTGTTGAGGTTTGGGTGAGATTAAGAAGACTTCCATGTTGGGACCTGTGACGGCGTTTGGGAGTGTATGGGGGTCATATTTGACATGTCAGTAAATATCCAAAACTGTTGACCAGTTTTAACTTTGAAAGTATTTTTACGTCTGTGTACGCTAAATCAGACAATTTGTGCAGGCCTTTCCTACAACTAGCTAGATAATATTTCTATACATTTGATGAATTAATCTATTTTATTGAAAATATTACAAATATTAGAAGCAGATACAAATATGACATTTAGTGTATATGATGTTATCTATATGGTTATTATATAATTCATTAATCATAATCAGTCTTAAATACTACAATTAAAGGTGAGGATGAATTTTATTGTTAAAATTATTTTTCTAAGAAAACTTTTAGTACAAATTATAACTTGGGAGTTCTACGAATGATCTCAACCGTGTGTCAGTTTCACGAATC
Organism: Syngnathus typhle; assembly: GCF_033458585.1. Taxonomy (NCBI): domain Eukaryota; kingdom Metazoa; phylum Chordata; class Actinopteri; order Syngnathiformes; family Syngnathidae; genus Syngnathus; species Syngnathus typhle. Next base: position 9,718,943 of record NC_083745.1, read on the forward strand.
ATAAGTTGGCTGTGAGAGAAAAAAAACATTCCCTGCCACTATTCAAGTGTATAATTTATGAATAAATGACATTCTAAAATCATCCTCCAGCATTCCACGGGTGACCGCAACACGTTCAACTCAACAGAATGAACTGATCACTGATCGTAATGACATCAAGGCATGTACAAGTGTAAGTGAATGCATCAATAGGCACAAGAGTCACTTGGGAAACAGGCGCAAGGTTTGATAACCTACTATGACACTAGTTAACAACACTCCAGTGCACTTGATGTATAGACATTAAACAGCCTGCTTAATATTCATACCATTGCACCCAGAGCAAAATGTGCTTGCGCATATTTTTACCAGTTGTTTGCAAAGCCTTCCGTCTGCCTCATCGCATCCCATTTGGGCTAAAAAGGAATAATTAAGTATTCATTCTTTTCAGTCTTCATTTATCATATGGGAAAAGTGTTTGGGAACGAGTGCAGACAAATGAGCTCATTTGTGATCCTCTTACATGTCTGTCACTCACTGAAACACAACGCTGTCATAGAAGCTCTGCCATATGACTGCAGTAGGAGTCGAGTGGGCTTACGTGATTTAAGTCTTTATGAGATATTTCGTGTGACCCAATGCACTGCGTCACTCACGCACGATACAAGTGTGAAGTGCAGCTATTTGAAGACAGCATGGAGAGGAGACGCTTATTTTCTGAGTAGGAATGAAAGTTGGGATTGTGTGTCTAATATTACCTCCTCATTCCTGCGAGTCATAAACAGTCAGCAAGGCTGCTTTTTGTTGCTGGGTGTCATGAATAAATGATTTCCTCCTCCTCCTCCTGGAGAGCCCCACACAAGGATGGATGAGGGTGATTGACAGCAGTGTGGAATGTTCTGCATGAGTACAAAAGTTGTTCAAAGAGTGATGCAAATGTAGGATAATCAAAACCTTTTCGAATTATTCATCAGGGTCGGTCGGAACAGGAAAAGTATCAGAAGTGCAGTCCATCGAACAACAAATAATCAATTATCAAATTAATTGCTATTTTTGGGGGATATTATTTAGTATGGAGTATCCACAAAGTCTCTTTACAATATAAAAAGAATATTTAAAAAATGACACATATTTTGATCACATTGCATTTCAATAATTCAGGTTCTCTGTTGATGAAAATAATGAGAAAAATGCATTTAAAAAAAATCAAATGTTTTGGTAATTCAGTCGTTTCAAAATACAATGCTTCTTAGTGTCATATAACCTCATTTTGTCAATTTTGAAGCTATGCACAATCCACATGTGTAAAGTTTTTGTTCATATGCAGCAGTTTGACCATTTTGTCTTTGATACAAAGTAAAATGTCACATACTCAGACTAAAATAGAAAGCATCCATCAATCCTTTTAGATACCGTTTGTCCTCATTAGGGTTGTGGGTGAACTGGAGCCAATTCTACTGGACTTTGGGTGAGAGGCGCAATTTGTATATCATCTGCAGCTATACTATAAGCTATACTGCTTGTCCTGTTTAGGGATGAGGGGAGCTGGAGCCTATCCCATCTGAATTGGAGCAAAAGGCAGAGGATCCACATAGAGACATTCGTTCCCAAGGTTTCAGAGTGAGAATTGAACCAACGCTGCCAGCCACGAAGTTGCCAGATGACCCTTGAGCATTTATGGCTCTCGTATTCAGTATTAACATGAACCCATATTACTTTTCTTGGAGCAGTCTTTTGGCTCTCATGTTTAAATCAATTGGCTTCACAGCCAAGTTGATTCTGCCATTATTGATCTCTGTGAGAACAAAAGAGAATTGGATGAGGTTCCCCTTGGTAGAATTCAAAGCATAACACAGCTTTCATGCTTGCACGCAAATAAAATAAGCTGCCGACAGATGTGAAGTCAGCCCCAAGTGTAAATGTTTTTTTTAAATCCAGGTTAGAAATTAAGTTATATTCTCAGTGCCAATAAGTAAAGTCTTTCAAAGCATGTTTTTTTAAACGTCCTCCAAAATATTGTGCATGACGCGTGTTATATACGTACCTATAAAATTATAAATTGTAAAGCTACCTTTCCTTACCTTTGACACACAATTCCACATAATCTAACCCCTTTCCTCTGGAGTCTCTACTTCACCCGTAAATGAGTCCGTTCATCACACAGTAAATAACACTGTGAATGTAACACTATTTTAAAAATTCTATTCATGAGATGGAAGGCACAACTAAAAAGGGCAAATTAGCCGTGAGAATAAACACATTAGTGTAGCGCGTGGGTGGACACATTAAAAGAGTGTTGCTAATTTAAACCTTTTATATCAATGTTCACTGGTGTTTAGGGTAAATTAAATAAGTTCATCTCCTGAAGAAGCACTCAAGCACAAATGAGAGCTTTCAAGGGAGAAGAGTTTGTTTAAATGTCAGCCTAATTGCAGGAGCGGATTTTTAGGGCAACATAAAAAAAATTTTTTTAAAAAAGACATTTAATCTAAAAGCAGATAAATGTTGAGGAGCATATTTGATATTTATGATAATTGTATGAAGCCAAAACATTAGTTTATACAAACTAAGTTCAAAAGTCAAAAAAGATATTCACATTCCAGGTCCATATGTATTTGAACAATGACAGAGATTTTTTATTTTGCCACCACTGTGACATTTGACCACTTGCTCAAAAGTGATTTGATTTGCCATTGGAGAGCATTAGACTTTTTTGCCTTGAAAAAAACCTTGCATTACTTTTACAGTACGAGTGGCTCATTAGCAATATGCCTAACTTATGTAATCCATTGATGCCGTGCTTGTATTTTTCTTACCGTCATAACAACTTGGAGAAGAAAAAAAAAAAAAAAGAATGAAAATAACAATAATATTCAAATAGTGTGCCTTTTACTTACTGAAGACAAAAGTGTAGGCAACAGGACCCACAAACAAGGAACAAGTGGAGGTGAGGCCTGAAAATAGATCTGCATAAAATAGCTGCTATTCAAAATGCCTTGTTTTCGTGGAACCTTTTAAAGCCGAAATTCTACACTACAATCACATTTTTATTCAAATCTGTGGAGGTGCAAACTCAGTGCCACTGTGGAAATAGATTAGAACTAAATGGTTGCCCCAAAATATTCCACGTGCTCATGATGTCTCAAGAAAACAACCGGCACTCTGCTGCAGAGTGGTTTTCTATCCCTTTTTTCGATATAAAAAGAATGGACTTCAGAATCTAAATGGTACACCTGCTGCTTCACAGTTGTTGAGCTGGAAGGCAAATGAAAGGATACCAAGTAAACGTGGAGCCAACAAAAATATAAATGTGCATCTCGGTCCAAAGTACGCAAGAAACATTTTCATTTCTTTGATGGTTTTTTTATGTCCTGCAAAGGAGTCAAGTTCCAAAAGTATGGGTCGCAAATTTTACATTGATTTGTCCACGTAGAATCTATGCTGCTATTACAAATACAATAAGGCAACGTCACTCACTACCTTGTACAATGACAACTGGGTGGCACGACAGTCATGGCAGCGAAAAAGCAAAGAAAAGCCATTGTTTCTTTTTTGTGCCAAGTATCAGAAATGATCGTTCATAAAAACACTCAATGGAAATACAGTGTTTACTTTTAGACAACTAAATGACAAATTGAGGTATGAAGTAAGCGCAGACGCCTACGTGTCACAAGTACGCAGTTTTGCACGTGGAGCCAAACCTTACTGTCCCCAAGGACAACCACACGGGTCACCACACGTCCTCTTCCTGTCCCAAAGGACACGAAGCTCCTGTGCCGTGTGCTGCGGGGACGACAGCATGTCCAGGTAGCATTCTTTTTCACAGAGCCAGCTGGGATCCTGGCCAGGAGAGGAGCAGTGTTAGTTTACATGGCAAATGGCCAACTGTTTATTTTTGCACGCTGCAAACAAACCTCCATGTTTTGGAGATTAAACAAAACAATGACAGGCTAGGATGGTATTCAAGCATACGGTGTTTAGGTGGGAAACATCAGCACTTGTTTCAACACCTGAATGATATTACCTCCGCAGAGGATGGCGTGTTTTCAAAAAAAGTGTTATCCAAAGACTAAAATTAACTCAAAAACATTTGATACCAAACTTTGTGGTTGACATGTTTGTGTACTTCCATACTTGATTTGGGATAGGGAATTTGTCCATGTTTTCCACCATTTCTGCATGAATAATGCCTGAAACTAGATGCGGACGGTAGTGTAGAAAAAGGTGAACAATTTTGTGCAGCTCCAAAATTGGATTGTTGTCTGTGCTCTACTTAGTGGAATTTGAGTAATGACATCACCCATAAACGTAATATTTAACTCGGGTGCACCTAAATGCCAACAAATCCAATTTGCTTACATTTTGTGCACAACGAGATAATGATAATTACATTCTGGACATGATTCTGAATATATTTTGGAAATGGGGAATTTCATTTAGTTCTAAAAATGCCTTCATCTTCTCTGTCCATACACTCTTGTTCAGAGCACGGATGCAAAGTGTATTTCTATTATCGACACGCGTTACTGTCCAGTGTACAATAAACAAACAAAAAAATGTTTGCTCTAAAAACGCATGGTGAGAATATAACGGAGCAAGCTGGTTTTACACACAGCACAAAGGTTAAGTTTTGGTAGTCCGACAGAACCCTTCAGTAGCTTCCAATTTATATGATTGCAGCTATTTACCTGATACTTCTGAGGTCCAACAGCTGCCATCCATATGCCCATGCTCACATCTTCTCCCTGTGGTGACACATTTATTAGCTCACAACATGGCTTCCAGCAAGGTGCTTGGTCCTCAAAGGCCTACCTGGTAGGCCTTTAGACTCTCTGCATTACTGGCGAGCCACTGCACCAGGTCACGTGACACCACATAGCCCGATCCGCACGCAAAGGCCGGGTAGGCGGGACTGGCGTACTCGAGCTCTTGCCACTTTCCAATGCGATCCACCGCCCAGCTCTGTCTGAAACTGGGTCAAGCACAAAATCGCACATTCACCCATCAATGATCTTTGGTGATCTGGGTACAAACAGCACGCTGCCTGGTCTGTACTTACTTTCCCCACCAGAAATGGCTGCGTTTGAGACCCTTGAGCTCAATCTTCATTAATACCGAGTCCACGTCAATGTAACAATCATCATCAGTCTTCAGAAGCAGACTGAAGTCAATGTTGCCCACAGACCTGTCAAATTGGGAATTATAGTATATTTACATAGTGGAATAAAAAAACAACTTTGCAAACAGTTGCTTTAAACATTAGGTTAGAACACAAAATGTGCCTTGTCAACACTGACATTTGCAAATGTGATGGTATCGAAGAAAAAGATGAGACTCAAAAGACTTACAGTCACAGATAATCTCTTTTAGTGCCACAGTAGGGAAATTTGAAACGATGATTCAGGACGCACAAGGGAAAACTGGAACTAACATTCAGAACTACATCCTTCTGAAGGTCTCATAGTAGAGCGTGACATTAAATTTGAAAACCTCGGCCGATGCCCCGAAGAAAAAATCGTGCACACAAACTCTGAAGGAGCAACCTGTTAGCATATTGCACGAGACTTTAGCAAACCTTGAGAGAGGATTCAACCACAAAAGTAAGCTAGTAACAGTTGACCATTCATCTGTTCATTTTTGTCAATGCTTGTGCTCATTAGAATTGTAAGTGAGTCGGACCCTGTCCCCGCTGTCACACTCACATTTATGGACAATTTTGAGTATTCCATGAAACTAACATTTCAGTGGAGCACAGCGCCACATAGACCGTATTGGAAAATGAAGAATAAAAACTGTGCAGTTAGATATAGGAAGTGTTCATTTGTGAAAGATTGTCCCAAAATGTGTGCCAATTGGAGCCACATATAAGAAAATACAATGCTGGTTTCAACGTCCCAGTTGAGAGGAAAACAGGAGTGACATGATGTAATTGGTGCATCTGCTTTGTGACAGATGCAGTGATATTCATGTATTTGTCAAAAACCTTTTTTTTTTTTTTTTTTTTTTATATCAAATGAATAGCCCACCAATCCCTTGACAAGCTGCACACTTCGTTCTTTGATTGATTAGGCCTCAATGCGGGAGTGTTTAGCGTATGTCTGGATAATTGATGACACACAGTCGCACTGATTGCAAGTATGGCTCTGACAGCGGGACACTTGTGAGGCAATGACACACATTCATTTTAGATGGCTGATTTCCTTGGAGGGCCGGGGCAATTTGGAAACGGAGAGCCGAGTCATTAGAACTTGCCGTACCATTTGTAGAACTGAAGCAGTTTGGAAGGCACGCTCCTGTAGGTGTCCACCACATCTACAAACACCATGTCGCCGTGCCTTAGGCTTTCTTGCTTCAAGGCGGCGTCCTCCTGTCTCAGCCCTGCGGCGTGGCGCTCCATCCTGGATGGACGACCCCGCAGGTGCTCAGACAGACTGCTCCTGTCTGACACACAGTAGGTGGAGACGGCTTGGGTCGTAGAGTTCAGAAAAAGTCCGGAGAACATTTCATATCGCGTCACTGCTTGTAAAACATTGCAAAGTTAATGCCTGCTGGAGGAAAAGTACACGAGGAAAAAAATATATCAAACTATAAGGTGGAGTGTTTGTTTTTTCTGTAACATGCAAGGTATTGTTAACTGCAAATCTAAACTATTCTCCCGCAAAGAGGCTAGAATCGGTTTTGGAGCTAAACTCAAAACTAATGAGTCCCAGATATGGGGGCATCAATAATAGAGCACAATGAGACGAGAAGTCTGTGAGAAGGTAGGAGCCCCGAGGCTGAACCAAGCAGCATCTCCTCACCTGCCAAAGAAAACAAGGCTTTGAAATGTTTACACTGGGAATTGGGACCAACCGTAAATGGTAAAGGTGAATCCTCCGGCCAGGCCAGGAAATCCAAGAGCACCTCTGTGGGGCAGTATGCCTTCTGCAATCTGTGGATTTAAAAACAAGAAGCGCAAAATCTGTTCACTCTGTAAGCCTCAACCCTACCTGCCTGTTTCTTTTACCGAGGAAAACTTGAGTACGCCTCCTCCATCATTGAGCTGCACGCAGGATGAGTTGACTGTGGTCAGTACGTCTGAGTCGGAACTCTCCCATACTAGCGTCCCCTCAAATCCCTGGATAATAAACACAATTTGTTTCCTCATAGCCTGTGTTGCTACAAATTTTAATATCCTACCTTGGGCAAGATGAACTTCTCCACCGGTTTATACCATATTCCGCTTACGAGGGTGCCTGTGCTGATGCCACTGAAGCGAGCCGTTACTATCGCCTCCTATGAACAGACAGACTTGCTCATTAGGAGGCGCTTGTCAACTGGAGGTTGTAAATTCAGCAACAAAAGTAGCGACCTCCTGATCCAGCTGCAGAAGCTTTACGGTCACATTGCTCTTCAATTCAGGGTGGGCGCTTCGGGAAAACACCCCCAGCCTGGTGATCACCACCGGGTGGAGCACCTTAAAATCCAGGGCAACGGCGGACACGTCAGAGGGGACTAGCACCGTGGGGTCCGGCACCATCACGATTTCTCTCTCGGAATCCTGTCCCGCCTCTGAGTCAGAGAACAAAAAAAACCACTATGTGAGCATTATAACAATGCCAACATGCTGAACTCCTTTATTGCTCGTTTTTTTTTTTTTTTAAAGGAAATACCAAGTGACAGCAGAAGACAGAGTGCCTCCGGTAAAGTGATTTCACTGTGAAAAATTCAGACTTAAACTGCACAGGGGTGGAGTTAATGCTGAATTGTAAAAGAGTCACATTGATATGCCGGAGATCAATTAAAAGATTGAGCCTATTAAGCAGGCTATTGTTATGTCGAGCTGAGCAAATCTAGTTAAGTGCTGAATAAAAGTAAAATATATATTGTGTGCGTGCGTGTGTGTGTGCGTGCATGTACAATGACAGGATGGATTCTCTTTTTGTTAGCATCATCCTTGCCACTACTTGATCAAAATATCACAGGTGGATCATTTCTCATATTGACAAAAGCCACATTGAAGAGAAGAAAATAGTGAGATTACTACATAAAAATGTTGCAACCTAAAAAAAGAAGTCATAATGTTCAAGAATATCTTTTTTTTTTGCAGATAAAAAGTCAACTTAACAAGTGATAGTCAAAATTGCCACACAAAAGTCTGCAACCAGCAGTTTTTTTGGAGCAGTACCAGCCATTTATCCATTTGCTAATAACATTAATATATGTTGAACACATTTATTGACGATGAGGAAACAAACTCTAAAAAATGAAAAATTTCTGTCTTTAGTTCTTTCCCAGGGTCAGACAAGCATGTACATTATCACCAATTGTTCCATTGTTTGTCAAACATAATCCAAAGAATGACTTGACATGTTTTACTTGTTTTCCTTCTACTGTTGCAACTTTCTTTTTGCAATATATTTTAATTTTATTACTGAAGTAGGTTTTTGTCTTTTCAGAAAGGCGCTATCCGAGTACAAGGAATGAAATGGTTATCTAAAAAAGGAACAAGCGCTGTCAAGGACATAATAACATACAGAGCAAACATAAAAGTGCAGTTTGAAAATATAGAAATCAGCACTAGATTGTGCAGCCAGAGAAAAGTAGGGCCATAAAAGTCAACAGCACAATGTTATATTCAAACACTTAGAGCTCACAACGCTAAAAACAGAATGTAGTTGGTAAACTTCCAATTTTCAAATTGATTATGGTTTTAAAGTCATGGGAATGAACAGAGGTTTTAGAAACTAATATTGGCCTCAACAGTTTGCGACTTAGATTGAAAATTCTTTCAGAGATTGATACACAATGATGGAGTGACGTGGTGCAGTGTTGACAATCTGCACAAAGGAAGCAGCTAGAAAGATGCTCAGCAGATATTGCACTTTGGTACTCAGTACAGAAAAGAATCTTTTATATCCTTCTTTGTGCCACATCCACTGCTGACACAAAATGACATCAGATCTTCGGATTTTAATTGAAACAGAGTAAGAGTATTCTGATCTAGGGGAACGCCAGTTCTTGGGAGTCGTTTTCAAGAAAAGACACGGGTGGCCAGATAAAGAACGCAATTACAGAAGAGCTTTTTGACATTGCGAGTTGATAGATAGGACCCGTGGCAATAACCAGAAAGAGACTTTTATGACTGTTATTGAGAAGGCAATTTCCAGTTATCAAAACTAGCGGCAAAAGACACAAACAATGTGATGAGATCCATAATTGCTCTTGCAGCAATGTGTCAAGATGACTTTTTCCGAATTTCGCTTTGAGAGACCAGAGGAGAAAATGATTGCAGAGTTCTTCAGTGTCCCACTGTGATGCAAAGAACAATATACCTCCATCCATCCGTCTTTTTTTAAATTATTTATTCGCGGGGAGAGTTGATGCCTTTCCCAGTTAACATTTGGAAGGAGATAGCCTGGACTGTACAAAAGAAAAAGACAAAAATGTCTTGCTGCTAAATTATTAGTCTGGTCATTTATTTGTGGTCTCATGGATTGAGTTTGTACTTGAATGAACCATTCTGAAATATTCATTCAGACTGATACGTTAAAACAACATTAGTTGTTTATTTTTTAGAGGTATTTTTTTTTCTGGGCCAGTGTAACTTTACCTGACAGCAGTAGGTGGTGGCGGCAGTGAGGAGGGTGACCTTTCCAATCTCACAGCAGGCATATAATTTGGATAAGTGAGTTTGGGCTGAACCAATTATTTTGGCCAGCCTGTTTTGATGTACGGTAGAGTGTTTTTTTGGGTGGTGGGGGGTTGTACCAGACTAAAATGTTTAAAGGGGGGGGGGGGGAATGAATTTAATAACTGGCCTCAAACCAGAGTTGTCCTTGTTGATATTAAAATCCTTGAGTTGCCTCAGTGGGTCCTGGAAACATGAACATTTGGTGGGCCTTTTGTGGATAGCCCTTACAGAGTTACCCCAAATTTTAAATGTGCCAAATGTGGTACATTTTGCAAAAGAAACATATTTTTAGAAAGAAAGAAAAAAACAATCACAATAAACATCAGCCACACTTAAGCTACTTCAGCAGATCTCCCGAGACCTGAACACAACCTGAACAGGCGAGTTCATAAGGAGTGTTCAGATTGTCTTTCCTTAATTAAACCCAGTGACCATTTTTACATTTGTATACATGTTCAATTCCAATTTTCTAAACTGAAAATATTTTAAGCATCATAGAATGAATTCATTCATTTGGAACCCAAACTATGGCAGCACTTTAGCATGAAGTGACTGCAGTTGCCCTCAGCTCGTCAGCAGCATTGGGTTTGGTGTTTCAAAGCGTTCTCCTACCTGGCAACAGGCTAGAAACTCTCACTGGGGTTCCAGTCTGGTGTGGTTTTTTTTAGCCAATCAATCACAGTAATGCTATGGTACTTTGAACTCGCTTTTGGCGGTTCTGACAGTAAGTGCGGGTGCCATGTTGACACGTATAATATGGGCATCCTCCAAAAAGCTTGAAGCATAAGTTTTTTAGGTGCTCTAAAATGTCACGCGTTGATTATGGACTTCGGAACCAACACCTGGAGATGATATGGCGCGCCAACTATCACCGACAGAGAAATCTCCTTGGATTGTATTCCATGCTACTCTTTCTCTACAATCTGGGTCCTTGATTCCCACATGGCATGCAAAATTTACTTTCACCTGAAAATAGAACTTTGGACCACTGAGCCATAGTCCAGTTCTTGCTCTCCTTAGACCGGGCGTCACGCTCCTCACATCAGCTCTGTTTCGAGAGTGACTTGATTCGTACTGTGTATTAAATAATGAACAAATTTAATTTGCAGGCTATCTGAATGTTTGGGCTCTACAAACGTCACCTTGATCCAAAGTGGTTGGGGAGAAAAAAAAAAAAAAACATTCTCACTGCCGTCTCAAGCAGATCTGCTAATTATACAAACAAAATCCTTGTGATTAATGCACCACAAACAGACATCTTCAATCAGCTTTTATTAGTCTGCTTACGGATATTAAGTTAAATATTGAGCTGGATTTACAAACCTAGCAAAGGCCTTTCCTCTTGCACCTCCGAGCATCAAAGCATAGAATCAAATGGCACTTAGAGATATTAACACGACTGGGGAAAAAGGCCAGGACAAATGAGACGTCACCGCCATGACCCATAAGCCTATTCTGATGAGCCGTAATTATGTTTTCGTGAAGCCAAGCGGCGGTGTGCCTGACAGAAGCTGAAAGACATAAACAATTACCTTCCAACCGATGCTGAGCCTGTTCAATTATTTCACAAGACGTCTTCTAGTACTTTAGAATGTACGTCACAAACGCCTAAGCGGCGACATTGACGGCAGACTTCATTCTTTGACCATGGCTATGGAGAGAAAAAATAAAGTGTCCTTGAGCTGCAAGCGAGGCGGAATAAAAGATGTTTTACCTCTATTCAGAACGAGCATTCATTTGCTTCTTTCGACTCGACTCACCCCTCAGTAGTGACAGTTGGATGTGAAAGCAAGAGAATTCTCCTTAAACACCTGTACATTTAAAGCTACGCATTTGTGTGACATGCAGTATTTCTGTTACCTGGCTCAGTGATGTTGAGTAGGGAGCAGGAGTAAGGATCTTCTCGGTCCTCCTCTGGGATGGCGCATCCATGTTTGCCCACAATAAACTTCACCCCCACTCTGAAAACAAGGACATACAATTGTTTTGCAAAACCTTGCCTAGCAGTCCACGTCTCGTTACCATGGTAACTAAGCGGTTTGCTAGATAGGGTCATCATGCTGCAACTGTGATCTTGGCTTCAGAGGGTGACGGATGTGGACAGTATTGCCCGAAGGGCAGATAAAGAAAATAAGTTTGGTTCTTTGTCACCAACTGCTGCAGGCTTTGTTTTAACTTCAGCAATCTGTCCTGGGAGAGAATAAAAACACAAGTTGGAGCTGGAACCTTACTGACCTGTGCTTGAAGTGAGGGTGTTGGAGCAAGTAGCCCAGCCAGGTGTCCCTTATGGCTTGTCGCAGTGTGTAATGCTGTCTGGCTGATAAAACTCCCACCAGAACTTCATAGGACGGTACCACTCCATCTGCATTGGATACAAAAGATCCAGCATGACAACAGTGCCTACAGAAAAAAACTCATATGTCCGTCAGAATTCTATTTGAATTGCGAATTTGAAATACTGTAGTAATTTGACATGAAGCGAGCGAATGAGAGATGCTGAGTTCGCATTCATCACCTAGAAACGCCCCGACATTGCTCAGCTGTCACATTTTTGTGACTTAAAACTCGCACTAAGCTTATGTACAGTATAGTGCATAAGCGTAAACCCGAATTTCCCTTATTAGCGACACAAACCACAAACACCAACAATAACCGACGAAGCGAACCAGCGAGTGCAAAGTTAGCCAAGCGTGCGTCTGCGTCCAAAAAGTTGCCGGAGAGAGGAGGTGAAGCCCCGCCGTCAAACGTCAAAGTACCCGAGAGTGTGTCGTCGTCTTCCAGCGGCGTGGGGCACCGTCGTTGAGCCAACCACAAGTGCACCAGTACAGCGAGAGCACAGGGCAGAAGAACCAGCGCTAGCCTCCGCATGGACGGAACGCTTCATTTACCCGAAGTAACGTCGAGCAGAAGCGGAGTGCAGGTTTTTCCCGAGCGGTGCTGTTCGCACTGAGGACCGTTCGGAATGGGAGCTTCATTTGAGTACCGCAGATCTGTCTCGGAATACTTCTCAGCACCGCCTCATGTCCGCCTCTGATGCTGCGAGAGCTGAACCAATGGGGGCGAGGAGCTTTGCCGAGGTGCATTGTGGAACTTGAAGTTCACAATGAAGCCGATGCATGCTAGCGAATTAAATAAACAAAAAATTTGGATAATGAAATGATTAATTATTATAGTAGTCATGATGAAATTGTTAATGTCATTATTACTATTATTTAAACAAGAAGATTCACACAACGCAACAGCTAGTAATGGCTCATATGATGTGAACAGAAAAAGTGACCTTAGATCACAGGTGTCAAACTGAAGGCCAGGTTATATTTTGATTTAATCAGTCTGCTTTCACGAAGAAGTGTCTGAGAATATTTACTTTTGACAACCCTAAATTTTGAGGGATTGGACAATTTTACATGAACAAGATATCAAATGATTAATCGATGATTACAAATGGTTATCGAAATTAATATTCAACAGGTTGTCGATTAAGTGATTAATTGTTGTATCACTAGAGTGGAGCAACTCTAACTTGACAACAATACTAAATGAAGGGCTCACACAGTGTTATTATTATTATTATGCAGTTTAGCCATTTCAGCATTAAAATATTTAAGGTGGCAATGATTGGACTCTACAACAGATAATAATTTCTTGTACTTATTTTTAAAAAAACAGAATAAATGCGAGTAGGATTCCGCAATAAAGTGTCTTCAACCTTGGCAATTCCAAGGTATAAAGAACCTGTGATGTCACTTCACTGCTTGATAAAACACTTGTGACTTCTGAGATTATAAATCAACACGACAGGGGAATGACAGAATAGTGGAAACAAATCAGGATGTTATCGCTGACATCAGCAAGCTATAAATTCTTTGGGGGGAAGTGTTTTATCTTCTACCATTTTGCTTTATTTCTGTCTGTCATTAAGAGGTAATCATCCCTTTGCTGCGTGCATAAAAGATGTGGTGAGAGTGAGTGATTTGATACAATCTTAAATCTTAGCTATTTTGTTTTGTACTAAAAGAATGTTTCCACCTCATGATCACATAAAAAGTCAGCCATTAGCAAGTTCTTGCACTCATACAGTAAGAAAATTCTTATCTATGGAATTAGTCCTTCTGTAATCAGTGGCCACTTGTGGCCATCAAATAAAATGCACATTGAGGGAGATGAGTCCCATTTGATATATTTCTTTAATTAGTTTTTCCATCAAGATTTACAAAGCTTGCTAATTAAATGCATTTTTTTTTTCTTTTTACAAAAACAATAATAGCATTTTAGAATACAACTGCACACTGTCAACATATTGAACCTCAGGTGTGATTACATGTGCAGAGTAGCCTCGTGGAAAGTCGACAAAGAGGCGATCTTTCAAATCATAGCAGTTCTCTAGTTTGGATCACAAAACCATGCAAAGTGTATCCTCACCCATTATATTTATTGTTTAAAATTTGGCACCATCCTCACTAGCTCAGTGAAGACACCCCAAGAGTGATCTCAGGATTTTGTAAATAAATACCGGTAAGAATAATCCAGAAATGATTCTCCAGAGGATGTTTCATCATCATTTCTGGAAATTTGATAAGTAATACAATGACTGTTCAAGTAGCAAGAGGAAAGTAACTCCCGTTTCACAGATTTAACACCCTCTGTGTTATCCGGTTTTAAGAATTCTCACATGATATTAATAACTGAGTGATCTTATAAATAACAAAGCGCTCTAGGTATCATACAAGCTTAGTAGCACACTACATTTAGCAGTCAGTGCTGTGCAACAAATATTCAATAATACTACGGATAATAACATTAATAAACAATTATTGACATTTCATCGTAAAAAGTTGTAAATGCTATTTAAATACCATGTAAAGGACAGTGTGCTTTTTCCTCCCAATAAACCACCCAACCAACCAAACAAAAAGTAAATGTGCGTTAGCGCGGTGTGACGACAACACCGCTCTCACAAGAATTGGCACCGAAACATACTGTACACGGGAAAAAGATCGACAGCTGCTTGTAAACAGAGGCGGCGGTCAATACAGGAGCAGAGCAAAACACCGGCCTCCATTTTGGTTTGAATGTCAAAGGCCCGGCCGTTCACTCTGAAACGGCAAAACAAAGAGCCAGGAAACATGCCCAGAAAACACTTGACAGCCTGCAACCTGCAATTGGAAAGTATTCCAATCGGAAGCTGCACGATGTGATGAAAGACTGATTGAAGCATCAATGGAAGGAAAGAGCGAAGGTAGAAATGAATCAGGGTGCGGTAGGGAAGGTTTATTACTTCATTTGGACTAAAAGGCTTGCACAGTGATCAGCGCCTACAAGTTCCGTCACTTGAACAAACAGATTAGCTTGCTTGGCTCTCACCAAAACACTTCAGTCTGTTCGGGGCTCTCAAATAACAGTTCATTAGTGAAATGAGCCAGGTGTCATGTTTTACTGGTGCTTTCAGTGCATGCTGCGGCAAATAGCTCGCACACTGAAAGGCACTGACGATGGAAAGATGGAAAGATGTTTACTGGGCACACGTTTGTTTCCTGAGGCAAGATCGGATCGAGCACGATTAACGAAAAGTAGATAGGAAAAAAAAAACCCACCTCTCACCTCATGAAGCACTGAGCAAGGCTGTTCTCTAACAACAAAGCAATAACAAACCTATTGAACAAGACTGCCCCCCTGTAGAACCCCTCAGCCGCCAGGACGGAGCCGACCAACACCAGGGTCCAGTCAAAGTGGACGCCCGTGGCAAGTCGCTTCAGGTGTGGTGAAGACAAAGAAGGCAGGCGACGCCGCGCTCAGCGTGCGGCTCATCAGAGGATGGCGCAGAATAACTTCTTCTCCCGGAACGGGTTCTCCGAGGCCGGCACGGGCACGATGAGAGGGTCCTCGCGTATGTGGGCGTCGCAGTAGGCCATCAAGTCTGCGGCGGCTTTGGACACCTGTTGGCAGACCAGGTCAAGATAAAAAAAGAACACCAAAAAAATTACTCCAAATCTTTTGAAGAATCTTTGGGTTTCTAAAAAATAAAAAATGTTTTTGCAGACCCCCTGAGCTATCCACCCCAATGAAAAAAAAATGTTAGTGCTCATCAGACATTGATTATGAATTATAGTTGACTATTCATGCCTTGTGACTGTGGATATTTCTTGGACAGACATAGCTGACGGTGCATGACAACCTAAAGCTGTTTGTTATTATAGTCAGTGAGATAAAAATTGAATCTGAGGTCAGGGGGTGATCTGCACAGGCGGGAAAAAAAACAAGGAAATATTTCTTGGGGTGTCATTTGAAAGAGCTTAAAAGTTGAATCATGGGGTTCAACTTTTAAGCTTACTTAAGCTTACGCACACTTTTAAGCCTAACCCAAATCATCTTCCAAACACAGTAAAATGACATGAAAGATTGTCAAAATATTTTTTTGGGGTGGTGGTGGTGGCATGGAAGTTTTAAATTGTGCAATCGTGCAATGTGTGGAACAAATGACCACAACTTATTTGGTACGTTATTAGGATGACAACGCACGTCTGGGAAAGTGACGAAACATCAAAAGCTGTGGCGTGCAGAGAGTGGACACACATACAGGACTCCACTCAGGATCTGAGTGGCACGTTATGGGGGGTGTTGGCAAATGGAGGAAAGAGGAACAGCTGCATCAAAGAGATGGCCAAGGCTCCGAGATCGATGCGGAGGACACAAACATCTGACGTCCTGTCCGTTGGACTCAATGCAAGGCATGAAAACCACACGAGCACTCTGCGTGTGCTCGTCAATACAGATTATTATGACACGTCTATTTTTATCAGCACACAACATGAAGGTGTTTTGTCATGTTTGAGAAGGAAAGGTTTATATGGTGATATTGAATACTACACTCCATAGAATCCATTTTCCCGCAACAAGCTGCCTCCTTGTCGATTCATCTTTGTTATTATTTACGCGGGTGACACAGCACCTTTGCTGTGGAGCTCCTCTGACTTTTGCACTGACTCGGAGCGAGATGAGAAGTCGATATGTCATTGCAACACACCCTGGGCTCCCTACTGCAGAGAACAGGTGACATTTTCTTTGCTGGACGTGACAAGTCACAAGTTTCCAAAACAATTTGTGCAAACTGTGAGCCTGACTGGGATTTATTTTCTTCTTTGTAATTTCTGAGACGCTCAGAGAGGAAGATCAATAGAGCTATTAAATGTCAACTAATTATAACTATTTTAGTGGAAATGGCACAATTTGGGATAATAGGGTGGTGTTTATTATGAATGTAATATAATGTTATGAACTTAAAAGCAACAATATTTTGAGCTTGAAAATAATTTCACTAGGCTGATGGTGGACAGCTTGGACACCTCTCTGATGTTCTTTGGGTCTAGTGCTTGTAGTTAGTTAAAAACTAAACTGAAATTGGACATTTTACTTAAATAAAAATGAATAAAATTAACACACGTGAAAAAAATTATATAGCATTCTCAAAAGACATCATTTGACAAGATTAAATTTGTGCAACCTTAAAGTTAATATCGTGAGGATAGGTTGGTGTTGGTTTCCTCTCATATTTCCAAAACATTGATTTAGTAGCTTCATTGAAGACTTCTAAACAGCCTATTGGTGAGAATGCGAGTGTGAATGTCTTTTCAATATGTGACATGCATATAGGCTTGGCTGTTAAAGCCTTGGCTCCAGAACAGTGAAGAAACACTGCCTTAGAGGACCTAATTTACTTATCATGGCAGTATCCCGTCTCTATAAAGAGAGAATTTGAGCAAAGACTTTCATAACGACGCAAATAAAGTGCATAATAACTCTGTTAGTCAAAGTGAATTATAGTGCAAATTTAGGTTGGGTTTTTTTTTTGCTGAGAAAGAGAAATGTGTGTGCGTGGGCGGGTGGGTGTGTTTAAGGTCCAGACTGGCTGGTAATTACACTGCAGCCCGGCGATGCAGGAAGTGTCCTTCTAATTAACACAGTTCACGTTCCTTTGGCTGATTGAGCGATTAATGAGAAGGTCCCTCAATGAGGCACCCGCTCTTGTCACAGATACACACTCCGGCTCGTCGCGTCCCTTAATTAAATCCAAAGAAACCGGCAGACATCGTCAACAATGCTTCCTCCTCTGCTTCCTCTTTATCCCGCTTTTTATTCATGCATGCCCTCCACTTCACAAGCTATTAGATGACAAAAATACAAACTGGAGATGTGATGGAACTGAAAATAAACCATCGTCAGTGATTTGTGCACCCCCAGGGAATTGAACACTTGTTACTTTACCTGCTGTTGCATCCTTTTGAAATTTGTGGTTTATAGATAAATGGATGCGGGTCTGGATTCATGCAAGAATGAAAGGGATGCATAATATGATAATATTAAATAATATTAACGTTACCATCAATTATAAGCATTCCCATTTTTTTGGATAAAACAAAAGACACTAAAAACTTTTCAGCACACTTGCACAGTGCTCGAAGAAAAGAAAATCACTAGACACAGCATTGCTGCTGGTAAAATTCTTAAACGGATGATCAAAACTGAACTGGCAACGGCTCCTGCATGAGCAAAACAAAACAGAAAAGCTAAATCAGCTAATGTCACTGTTGTCTCAGGTTTTTTTTTAAAAATAATTCCAAAAGCTGTCACTCTATCGATCAAGATCTTAAATGCAGTGAGTTTTACCTCTATTTATGTCTTTTTACATCATGTTATCTGCGAAGGCTGAAAAAAAGAAAACATTGAGCCAATTTTATAGATAGTCATAGAATTCATTACTTCCCACCATTGTTCATAGGTCACATGACTGACAACCAACGGTAGTTACAATAGCATCTTTTAGTGAATAAATACTGCTACATGATTTTTTTTAATTTTTTTACTTTACATATGGATGTTGGAGTTTGAAGATAATTATAATCAAATATGTTTTTGAAGCGGGGAGGATTTTCATGCCGGCAAGCAGGTTTAGTAGTGCTAAGCATGGCTGAAGGATGACGAGAAGCACTGAAGATACGTGGCAGGCTTCCAGCCTCGTCTGCTGTGGGGAAATCTTTCTCATAACCCGCGACGGGTATAATGAACGACTTGATGACGCAAACTTTAAAGTCTCTCCATCACACCCCGCAAAATTAAAAACAATACCACAGGATTGATTATGAAAAATTAGAGCGCAGAATGGCTCGCATAAAGAAACCTTCGGGAGCTAACAAAATATTTCCTTTTTTTACCTTAAAAGTAAAAGATCATGCTCCCACAACACAAAAAATATTTTTAAAAGGGTGTGCTAGGCTAGGCTACGTTAAGCACAGTTTGAAACTAAGCAAGCCTGATTGCACTCATCATCACAAATTCATATTTCAGTTTCAGAGATGAATTCCTGAAGAAAAAGAAACACTCTTCAAGCGACATACCTTTATCCTATCCATGCACGCCTCCATCTTGAGCTGCTCCACAGCTTTCCTGGCTTGGGAGATGCTGGCTGTGCTGTTGTTGGCGATGCCGTCTTTCATGGTGCACCCTGTTGCCCCCAAATGCACAGAGGTTAGGATGCTGGAAGCAACAATTAGCGAGCACAAGGCTGAGATTGGAAGACATTTTTCCCGCTAGCAATTATGGCTCCCACATACAATTATTTTCATAATTCGATAGTCACCAATAATTCGATTCGTCGACAAATAGAATCATTATGTGAACTGCAGTTTATCGCATTGGCAAGCAGCTGCTTTTAAAGAACCATTATCAGCTTTAAGATATGATAATAGTAATTGCAACTTTGACAAACATTGCATATGCATTGGCTTTGACGGCAATGATGTTCCCCGCCAACTAGCCAAAAAGCTGCTATTCCTGTTTAACTTATCATTAAAGAGTGTCGCAAATAATTCCAATTAAATTCAGATGTTCTTGGAGGCTTTCCTTTATGCACAATTCATTTTTTCTCATCTTGATCGAGACAGGTTTCAATGAGTTCCATGGTATAATTAAGGCCTTGAAAATTCTTCTTAATTATTCCCCCCCCCCAAATTGAGCTGTATATTTTATAGGAAAAGTTTGAAATTAATTTAGTTTGTGCTTATTTCTGTTTTGCATCACAATCACTTGCATTTTAACAGTGGTTTGTAGATATTTTACTGTCTATGTAGCTCTGGTTAAGAAAGTGTAACATTATTGCATATTTGCTTCCAGGTCCAGGATTGACAACCCACCGCCATGACATCGTGGGCAACACCATCCCCAGGAAATCAAGCCTTTTATAATCATGGGTGCGGTGCATGTGCTTATTTTTGGTCATGATGATGGCACCCGTAGACTCAAAATGGTGTTTTGTTTTTTTCCTGAAGTCGAATTGCTCTCCGGTCTGGGCCTTTCCCCTCGATTCTTCCTCACCCTTCCAATTTTTTTTCTTTATAACTGCGTCGTTTAATTCAAAACAGAACACCGCAAAGCCGAGATATTTGAATAGGACCATCAGGAGAGAACATGGCAAGAGGACCAAATGTGATTTTACCTAAATATCAGTGATGTGCAGACTTACCTGATAGTGTTTTTTCCAAATTGGAGGATTCCGGGTTGACTCCACCCAGCACACACCACTCACACAAGCACACACACACACGCAGTCACACTCTCTCACACGCTCACGCACAAAGAGGATCTGTCAAATGTCATAAGCTAGGAGGAACCCCCCAGCCTCGTCGCGGTGGATCCCGCTGAAGGAACGCGGCTTTGTGGCCTCGGCAGATCCGCAGCGTGAGTCGTGCGAGGAAGGAAAGAGATGAGGAGTACCGCGGCTGGGGCTCGGAGAGATGCTAGCAAAAGGGGGGACACATCCGTGTGACGACGATATTCGCGGCGCCGTGTGGGGCAGGAGCTGCTGAAAGCGTGTTTTCCCACGGCGGACGCCGACCCTGAACGCACCAGTGATGTCTTCTCGATGCAGCAGAAGACATGAAAACCAGCGGCAGGCTTCCCCAATTTGTTCTCCTTTACCTCAGCTTTGACATCAGAGCCCCGCCCCCCTCCTCATAAGAACAACCGGAAATATACACAATCCTTTACAAATGTTATACTTTCTGTTATTTGCAAAACTACATTCTAATTTTCTCGAGAAAAAAATAATGTTCCTATAATTACCATTACTATAGAATTTTCTATATGGCATATGTGATCAAAATGTGAACACTTATTAACCTTAAAATATTGCTGCGACTTTCAGCTTGGCCTACTTAGGGCAAGTTACTTGCTTGATTTGTTGAGCGGAGTTTTTTATTGGTTTTGCATCGTCAACTATTCTGGACAGCTCAAAAAATGTTGATCCTGTTTTGCCTGCAACTTAGACTGCAATTGAAATGTTGGGCCCTTGAGTAATTTAGTCTGACGCACACAGATACACCAAAGAAGTGACACAGGACACAGTGGTGTAATAGTTCTTCAAATATTTATACATATATATATATTTATATTTAGAATATGCTCATCACTGTTTGTTCACGCATACCCACATACAAACAAAATATGACCTATCAAACTTAGTCCAAAATGCACAATCACGCCAGTGAGGTCGATTGGATCCGACACCATCCAAGAAAGTTCATTTATGCATAGCTCAAGTTTATCGAGAGAAAAATACTTTCTGGTCTGTTTCAACACAGACACGAAAAGTTCTTCACATCATCCTTACTTCGTTCTGTCACACTCTTAGAAATTGCAAAAAAAAAAAAAGGTGATTCTTGTAAAATGTTTGGTCGTGGAAAAGACATTCAAGGAAAAAGTAAACAAAGGGTGGTCCTGTGCAGTAGAGAGGCTGCACGTAATGAGGCACGATGAGGGGACAGAAATACAAGAGGAGCGCATCACAAGGAGAACAGTCTCATTCATAAACAAATATTCCCTTTCTTGTGAACAAGAGTGAAATGTAAGCCATTGCTGCAGCAGGCTCCAAAAGCTAAACAATAAAAATGATGAACTATTGCATGTAATTTGATATTGCTCTCTGCGGATGAAAGATAATTGGGTTGACATTTACTAAAACGGACCATGCTAATGGACAAAGTAAAAAAGTGCAGCAACTTGGTGAGGGAATGTAAAATAAGAAAGCAGCATGAAAGGAGCGAGTCATTTGGTTGCCTGTTAGAAAGCGTACAGGATCTGAGGGAAATGAAACATTGTTACGTGAGGCTTCGAAAAAGGCTCAGATACAGGAGAGACAGAAGCGGTGTGAGAGGTTGCATGTGGTGCGCTGGCCTGCAGACAATTTCCAATAAATAAAAGCAATCTCAACATCACACAATGGATAAAAGGTGGACTTCTAAGAGCGCGTCACCTCCACACAGTCAAGCGTCATTGTGGCATGCAGGACTAACACGTTGGCCTGTCCTTTCTCGTTCGTTTATTTGAGACATGTCGAAAGCCCGGACGAGAATGTTTGGCTTTTTAGCCAAGCTAGCAGCTTTAACAGGGAAAAGTGAGCGGCAGGCAAGGGAAACAACAGATGATGGAAAGTAATAAAGTGTCTATTGCAGCCATGACTAAATCATTAATTCAATATATCTATATATATGGCTCGGCTTAAAAGTCAAGCAGGGTATTGAGACAGTCATTTATTTCTCTCCATGGGACGAGGAGGAGGAGTGAGAAAAAGCAGCAGCTTCTCTTGCTGAGGTGGAACCACTTCTCACCTTCTCACATGTACGCGCACACACACACACACTCAGCCCGCGGCATAGCTGCTTAAGAAAGAGTAGAACATGGGCAGCTTCATGCGCTGCTGGTCCCGCCGACACCAGGCCATGACGGTGCCCTCGCTGTTGGCCGTGTACAGGTGGTGGCCGTCGCACGAGTATGTCAGGCTGAGGCACACAGACATAAGATGCTTGTCACAGCAAATGTATAGGAAGATCTCAAGAAGCGCACGGCGGTAACACGATACCTGATGATGGGCTTGCATGACTTGGGAAAGGTGATCTCTCTCACTGGTTTCAAGTCCCACGTGCTCCAAAGTCTAAAGGGACACGAGGGAACAACAAATAAGTTACTTTGTAAACCAGTTTATTGCTTTGTATTCTCTTTTAGTAGTTTTTTTTTTACATGTACAGTAAATATTAAAATAAAGGGCTATTTTTATGTATTAATATTATGAATATTGTCTCTGTGTGCCCTGCGATTGGCTGGCAACCGGTTCAGGGTGTCCCCCGCCTACTGACGGATGACGGCTGGGATAGGCTCCAGCACACCCGCGACCCCCGTGGGGACTAAGCGGTACAGAAAATGGATGGATGGATAATTTCAATGAGAACATTTAATTTGATATACAAATAAACTTACTTATAATATATATGTTTAACTCTTTTGTCATATGCTCATAGAAATAATCTAAAAAAAACAAAACAACTCACCTGACAACGCCATTTTCCAGCCCGCCAGCAATGACGTTGACCGATACGCCCTCCGGCTGATTGGAGAACGCTACGGAGCAAATGATCTCTCTGCAGTGCACATGACCGATAAGATCTCCGTTAACAGTCCAAAGACGCAGATCACTGCCACCGCCGACTGAACACATTAAATCAGCAACAATGACAAAAAAAAACAACAACAACGATACAAATGAGCATATATAACCTTAAAATGCATGGATATTCGTGAATTCAATCTAACACATAGAATGGTCTCTCAAACGCTGCTGGTCTCAAACTGAGTAGACATCTCACCTGAGTCACAAACTGTTGCAATGTCACCTGTGGTCTCACTGGCAGAAACTGCCGTTACTGGGCTTTTGTGGCCAGTAAGGCTTTGCACATAACAGAGCCTGGAACAGAACCCGTCAAAACATGATCTTATTCATCACACACATACAAGCAAGGAGGCGTGTAGGGGCCTCGATGGGCACCATGCTGACCTGTTGAGATCCCAGAGGATGCAGGTACCATCTGTACTGACGCTGATGAGGATGCTGTAAGGTTTGCACACAAAAAGGCCGGTAACCAGCCCCGTGTGTCCGTACAGGTGAACCTGAGACTCCACCTCCATCTCCGACTGCAAAGCAACAGACATACGTTAGAGAAAAGCAACGCTCACATTGGTACTCCTTTTTTTTTTTACAAAATGTTTTTGAATTATTTTAGGGGGGAAATGAATGCAACCAATATTAAAGAATGTTAACGCTCTGTGGGCTGGATTAATAGAACGGAGCAGGTCGTACGTGTCCCCTGGGCCACACTTTGCCCACCGATGGTTTGAAGGGTCTTAAAAGGACAAATCGGAGAGAGGGGGAAACAAGAATCCCCGTTTGAACCCTTTAATCCCACTCGTGGACTCAGGAAATATGTTTTAAGGGCAACTGTGATGTGCCTAATGAGGCTGAGCGTATGAGCTCTGCACGGCTCTGAAAAGAAGCGAAAGATGAGGAGGAGGGGCGCCTGCGATATTGTAATGTGGAGGCGGAGGGCTTAGAGGGGGACGTCGCCATGGATACCCACCGTGGCGCAAGTGAAGCGGTTGCTGTAGGCGGTGATGACTCCACACTTGCTTCCCGTAAATAGCTGGCAGCCATCGGGCACCCAAGCACAGCTGGTCACCTGGAGGACACGCGCGGGTCGTGAGATGGAGGAAATGTGGCACCTGATTGGACAGTGGCCAAGGTACAATTGTTAGCTAATGGTCACCTGATGCAGTGGAGAGCACTGAATGAAGTTGATGGGTGGTTCGCTCTGTTTGCTTTTCAGCCTCAGTATGTTATCTGCGTAGCCCCAACTCAAAATGGCCGACCACTGGATGTCCGTGCTGTGCATGCTGCGAACACCTGCAGAGTACACAAGGCGTTGAATCGGCCGGTTGTATGGATAAATCCTCCTGCGTGCCAGGCGCGCCTCTCCCTACCCTGCTCCTTGCTGTAAATCATCAAGAGGCAGAACTTGCGTGACAAGCCGCAGATAGCCCGCGTAGGCAGGGCCAGCAGTGATCCAAACCGTTCGCCATGAGGCTGGCTGAAGCACACGACCGGATCAGGAGCGCTGGGAGACCCCACGTACTCGCCCCACTTCAGACCTTTGATCCATGGCAGTGGGCTCTGTGGGACAGAAAGAGTGCATTGCTGGAGAAAACGTGCATTCATCCATCCATCTGTTTCCTGTAACGCTTATGCTGAAGCCCAACACAAGTGACTTTGTCTGAAAGAAAGGCGGCACAGCGGACACCAGGAGCGCATGTAAAATCCTCAACCTCATCAAATCAATCCTTCTTACCGGACAGACAATCTCCTTGGCCTGCTCTCTGGTTTCTCTAAAGGCGAGCTGAACCAGGAGACCCATGGCGGCGGGCAGCTCGCCCTCCATCATGAGCTTGGGTCCGGCCCTGCTGATGTGGGAGGCGTTGAAAAGCTGCCTAGGAGTCTGTCCGTATGTCTTGATCATGGTTTCCAGCGCTCTTCTTTGTACCGGGTCTTCTACCGCCGAAACGTCCATACCGAAATAGGTCTATGGAAGTTAACAGAAATCTAAGCACCAGTCCTTCAATTTCGGATCGAGTGTGATGAGGCATTCTTACAGCTGGGTGGAAAACGTTGATAGCCTGGACGGCAGCTTTTCCTTTCTGCTTGAGTCCAAACACCAGATCGATCCACTGACACAGCGTCTGAGAAACCTGATCCGACTCCAGCGCCTGACGGTGAATCAGGATGAAGAGACGTGGGTCGTTCCGGGCCCAGGGAGGCAAATTCACATGGTTTACCCTCTCGCTGTTCTGACGAACGCCAAAATCAAAACCTGTTGAGGAAACCGGCAAAGATGTTTTAGAGAGAAGATTGTCAGCTTTTAAAAGTGAGCGTAAACATACTGACCCTCTCTGTTGACCAGGAATTCTGGGAGATAGAAGAACTCTGGGATAAGCTCCTTCACATCCGTCATGGACTCGTAGGACGAGAGCCGCCACGTGGTGTTCATGGAGTGAAACGTCCGGTCCGGGATATCAAAGCTCTGATCTGATTAGGACCAAAGACAATGTAATTACAAACTCGATTCAGTGATTGGACCGGCGCCCTTTCATGACCTTAGACACCAGCGCTTGCTGAATACATTTGCAGTCAAATAAAGACGTCTCTGATGATCACAAGAGAGATCGGATGAATAAAAAAGGTAATTAGGCGAGAACGGGAAAGATGAGACGAAGGACGCGTATAAAAGACAAAACAACCTTTCGTGGCTGTTGCAATCACTAAAAGCACCACTGGTGAGATTCCAGAGACAAGCTGCCATTAAAGAACCACCAACACTTACGGAGCTAGTTTAAACTACACGTGTTGTGTAGATGCAAATCCTTGGTGAGGAGGCTAAAAGCAGTGACTCACCTTGGTAGGCTAGGAACATCTTGGTAAAAGGAGGCATTCGGACCAAGAAGTGCAGCACGGTGCCGCTGTTGGAGTAGTGAGAGCCGTAGTGGTATGGCTGAACGGGAGGCATGGGGTCGTCCTCCCGGATGCCTTTCCTGTACTCCTCTTCCAAATACTACACAAGGCAAACACACAGTGTTTTTATTTTAAGCCACATGCACAAAAAAAACATGAACACAGGGGTAGGTCTTACTCTGAAATTGTCCACATAGCGATCTTCTTTCTCTTTGGACTGGACGGCGATCGGCTTGCTCAAATTCCTGAATGGCAGAGACACAGTAGTAGGTCAGTCTTACTCACAGAAATGAGTTTAATTTATTTGTTTAATGGCCATGTAGCAGTTAGAAATGACAGACTCGAAAGTGATAAAAGACTAAGTCATGTCATCAATTCTTCATCTACTAAATTTAGAGCATTGGATGGCTGTATTGAAAATGGTTGTGAATTATTTAAGTCTCAAAATTACACGTCAGCTTTGATTTGCAAGTTTCATTTGCACATTTATTATTAATTTTAAGTTCTTGCTTTTATGTCTTATTTTTCACCTATTCTAAAGATGCTGGCCAACACCACTCTTTGCAGGAGCACTGCTGCACTGAATTCTAAACAACAATCAAAGCAGCAGAAGCTCAGGAGAGGTTTCTAAATCTTCTCTGACTACACATAGGGAATTGT
This sequence comes from Syngnathus typhle, assembly GCF_033458585.1. Lineage (NCBI taxonomy): Eukaryota > Metazoa > Chordata > Actinopteri > Syngnathiformes > Syngnathidae > Syngnathus > Syngnathus typhle. The sequence goes on from NC_083745.1 coordinate 9,745,636, forward strand.
AAACCAAACAAAAACAAAGGCTTTCATTTTGCAAATATGTATTCATTTATTCACAAAGTTTAATCTCACAACTTTGAGTTCATCATATCTTCTTTTATAACACATTTTAGATGTCTTGTGTTCAAACAACTATTTTAGTTTTATCTGTTTGTAAGTTAAGTTCTTCATGCACACATACACACGCAACATTTAATATCTAATGGAAATAAAAATGACATGTTTCCTTGGAATATTAAACTGCCGTGTTTAGTAACATTAAATCGAACAAGCCTAAAAAAAAAAAATCAAGTCTATGGGGTGACAAAATGTCTTAGTTTAAATGTGTTAACAATAATTAGCAATAGTTCACAATAACAATACTTTGAATTCTCCCAACAATAATGGGGTTGTTTTTAATTTTTGACAATTAAATTGCAAAGTGCTGTTTTATAATTTTTTTACATGAAGAGCGGACATTTTATTGAAGCTACACATAGTATATTTGTGTAGAAATTGCAAGAGTGGTACATAAGCAAAGCAAGCAAAATATTACACTGACCTGTAGATGTTGGGGTCCTGCAGATCTAGCGTCTCACTGGTATAGTCTCGCAGGATGAAAGGGAACACCGGGTACTGCATGAGGTCGTTGAAGGAGCGGCCGGCGTGCTTGTTGAGATGTGTGAGGTACTCAAAGTTGGAGATCTGCCCCGAGCCCCACAGCTGCGTGAGTGCCGTGATATTGCCGTGCTCCAGCAAGTTGGGCAAATCGGACGTCAGGATGTTGTGGTACACGTCGTCACGGAACTTTGGAGAGGAAAAATAAAAAGTGACATCATGCATGATTAATGTTTGGCATACTGCTACTCGATTGGGTGTGGACTTTGCTGACTTTGGGTGAGAAACAGGCGTCATACAAACAACAATGTAATTTATGGAAAATGTATTCGTCACTTCAACTCACTTGCATCTTTGCAAGCTCTGACAAAGCCATGGTAACTTGAGAGAACCCCCACAAGTAAATCCAGCGTCTCAAAACTCTAAAGCAGACGTGCTAAGCACCAGTCCACTACGCTGCCCACTAATAAAATATTTAGTTCCTTTAGGACCACAATCTTGATGTGGATGCAAGGCCAATTTTACCCCTGAGTGGTTTAATCACTTTCCCTATTAAAGTATCCACCAATGGAGAAAGCACTTTGCAGTGTATGTAAATAGTCAAATAATGAAGTTAGGACTTGGTCAGGCTCAGCCTTGTACTTGCCCAACTGATCTTGTGGTGGTTTTTGCCATTGTAAAGTTTTTGTACTTATATACAAACTGATGGAAAGTAAATAGTTTTCATCATATTTGTCAGGATAGTACACGCTGTGTTGGACTGTAACAAATTGACAGCCTTTTACCTTGTTGTTGTCAAAAGCTAAGAGCAGTGTTCGTCCGTTGGTGAGGAATATCTCCACAGCGTTGTCTCTCAGCTGCCACCATCGCTTGTGCACCTCTTTGATCTCCTCATATGTCCAGGAGAAAGACGGTGCTTCTGTCTCACCGTGAAGGCTCTGTTCAACAGTGTTGATAAAGTTACTTCCAAAATATCCTTTGAAAGTATTTCGAGTTCAACACGAACTGTCATTCTGTTCTTTTAGAACTCCTAACACAAACATTGCTGACTCCATCCGGGCAGCATAGACAGCCTTACCTGACCATCGTGAGCGTCTGCAGCATTGTCCTCGACAAAGTACATTCCAGACTTCCCTGCAAGACATCACAAGGCCGGTAAGAACGATGCAACGGGAGAATGGCAAACAATGACTAACTTCCCTCGTGTGTGAGCGGAGACCGCACGCATTCTTGAGCGCAGTTATCTCGGAACACTTTGTCTTACCTAGAAGCAGCTCTCCTGCTGTCTCTCTGGAGGGGGCCACACTCATGCAGCGCCTGGTAAACCTGAGAGTAATAAAAAGCTATTTCTTATCAACACAGTTCCAGATAAAGCAGTGATGGAATGTCTCTGAGCAAAACAGCTCGATTACACTTTTTATTGTCCTCCTCAGAACATTCTGTTTTTGAGATCAGAGGAAGATAAACATAGTGTACCTGATGGGTTCGCTAGTGGCTTTGTCTTTCACGGTGGAGGAGAAAGACGAGTGCGTCTTATCCTCAAACAGGAATGACAGTGGCGGCTTCACTGCGTCTATATGAGGCAAGTGGATCAGGATGAGATCGCAGACAAATGGGAGAGAAAAAAAAAAAAAAACTTCAACACCACTTAAACGCATTTTCACCTTCTGGCTTACGTCTGTCTTTGAGCAAGTATTTGTTTGGGATGGTGAGGTAGCATCTTTGCAGTCGCCGCCGCTCACGGTTTGGCCCTTCAGTTGGGTCCAATTGCCAGGACGTAGGGTAGGAGGTCTGGTCATACCAGACCGCACTGGAAAAAGGCCAAAAACAAATCATTGACATAAATATATGAGGTACGTCCAAAAAAATCCAGGACTGGTCCGACAAAAGATGTACTTGAAATCACAAAGTACGAGCTTATCCCAGCTAACTTAACAAATGAATAGCACATATCTCCCAGCTCAAAGATGTAGTTGTGCGCCCACCGGTCATGCGTAAGCTGCTGCACCAACTCTTGCCAGTGGCGGCTGGCGCTCAGGTCTGTTTTGTAGAGGCCTCTGATGTGCTGGATGACTTTCTTTCTCTCCATACCTTGCCGTAAAGACACATTCTGCGTGATGTCAGCCGCGATCTTGGAAATGTCTTTGGACTTTCCGTCGAGCCTCTGGATGAGACTGCAAAGGAAAGAAAAATACTCACACTTACATTACTAAAAGATTAAATTGTTTCAATATTGTGATTTGCACTCACTTCTTTTGGGTGTTGGCCATTTTCTTTTCCCATGCTACCTTGCTTGTATTCTCCTCTGCTTCATACTTTAATTTTTCCTGTATGAAGTACATTATGAGTAAACAACTCAACTTACATTCTTGGCATTATCCAATTAAGACAAGGCAGGCATGCATGCCTGCTGCTGTTGAAAGGCTTGCCTCTTTAATGGCCTTGAGTAGATCCTGCTTGTGTGGAACGTTGGGTGGGATGCAGCGGTGACCACAGAGCTTGAGCGAGGTCATGAATACGCCCACAGCATTCTGCTCATCTTTGGTCAGGTTGTCCTTATGGTCGTGCAGCATTTCATAAAGGTACAGTGACAACTTGGGTCCATGCTATGAGAGAGAGGTTAATTTGCATATGAGTCACGTGTTATGAAAAGAGATATGTGGCATGTAGTTGACTCTTGATAAAGAGCAAGCAAATCTATCAGAAGGGTGGAGATACAGTGAAACTTGCGAATAATCGACCACAATACGCTCTGTGACAGTGCCCGACATTCAATAATTGTCTTTTTAGCCATAATTGTTCAAGAAAAGCCAAGCAAACCTAAAATAAAAGTACTCTCCTTTCGAAGATTCCTAGTAATACCTAAAAACAAAAGGCATAGAGAGCTAACAAGACATGTGTTCACAAAGCTGTAGTGTCACCTTGTGGCTTTTTTAGGTATTGCGGAAATTTAACAAAAACTTGTGATATAATACTACAATTATCTAAAAAGCCATCGATTATAATGTGTTGAAAAGCCTGACCCTTTCCTATATCACAGTATGTTCCATTTCTGCTTTTCTCCCCCCCCCCTGCCATCAGTTCAAATGACTAAAATCCAAACATGAATTTCTGCGACTGGTTGATTTTAAAATAAACGGCGACCTGAAAGACACTTTCACGTACCTCTAGACCGGGGCTAAGGCTCTCCTTAAGGATATCCAAATGTCTTGGCTCAAGAACAAATTCCAATGCTTCTTTCCTGTCAGACAAGGGACGGGCAGGACTCAATGTGTGCACCAACAGGCGACCGATCTGGACCCGGAACGTGTCCCGACATGACCATAGGATTCTTCGCCATTGCTGATGCGGCGCTCCTCCTCGACCAGTACTGCCCTGAGAATGCAAATGCGACAATAACGTTCAATCCATTACGGCCATTAAAAAAAAAAATCGCAATCAGAAAAAACATGTTTTACAGCTTACCAGGCTTATTTTGATTCCATCCATCATGAGTTGAAGAATGTCTTTCTGCAAACTCTTTTTGCTGGCAGGTGGCAATGTGAAAGGAGTAGGTGAGTGAGGGGCAGAGGCAGAGGCAGAGCTGCTCTCTTCGTGAGAATTGTCTCCCAGTTCTGGTGTGAAAACTTGTTGGTCTGGGGAATCTGGAATGTTGAGCAGGTCAAACAAATCCTGACTGACATCTAAAATGAAAACAAGCAAGTGGATTAGACAAAGATAAAAAAATCAGATAAAGCAATTAATTGTCCATCGAAAAAGTTTAACCATACAGACAAATAGATATTTGTAACCAATAAAATAATTGCTAGCACCTGCATCTAAAATCCAAGCACTTAACGGTCCTTGAAGATATAACACCATCATTTAAGCATACCAATAATCACCACGGAAGTGCATCTATAATACAAAACATAGTTTCACCGTGATAAATGAGTCTGTTGACAGCAAGGACCACAAGCCTCTGCAGCCGCTGCACAAACTCCGTCTCGCTAGCACGGATGGGGTTCTCCTGGCTCATCCTCCTCTGCATCATCTGGTTGAGTTCATCGCTGGCCACGGAGCGCATCCGCATCAGCAAAGAGTCGGTCTGGGCTAACGAGAAGCGACGCCGGCCTGCAAGAAAAGGTGAGAGTGCAAGTGAGAAAGTGCAAACCTGAGACTTGTAAAAATGAGTGGACACATGGCTCTATTGAGGTGCAGAGAAAACAAAACAAAACGCAGGTCAAAAATCACTGTGCGCACAGGAAAGCGGGAAGTTTCAGTGATCAAAATACCATCTGGGCAGGAATCCTTGACACTGATTTAGTCAAGCATTCATTCATCAAAAACATGCACACACTAACAAAGCACCAGTAGCGAATGAAGGTACCGGGCAGATTAAAACCCCAAGTGAGTTGCAGAGAAAAGAGATTGAGCTCACTGCAACATTTGGAAACATGTCCTAAGTCTGGGACAATGTTCTCGGCTGTGGACCGGAGTCCCAGCTACCTGCATCACAGTGGAGCATGTAGGATGGAGCCCCAGTGGGGGAGGGGAGGGGGGAGTCCTGGGACAGGAAGCTGAAGGGAGAGGGTAAGGGGATCTGGCCGTAGGAGCAGTAGTGCTGCCTGGGGATGCGAGGGATAATGGAGTCTTTCAAGGCAATGGAACCTTCAAATTGGGATGAGGAGAGGATCGTTCAACAAAAAAAACAATTGAGATATGTGGAGAGTTTGACCTAGATAATGATTAACAACAAATCAAAACAAAAACAAGAGGGGTCACTTTGCTAACGTGGCTCCAGTCTTCCGCACTCACCTGCAATGCTCTTTCGTTTCTGGTAAATGGTGTGATGAGGCGAGCTCGGCGCATTATGGGGGCTGCTCGGCTTTTGAGGTGCCTGATTGGCTGTCGTCTTTATAAACTCGATAGCCGACTGAAGGACACGAAACTGCAAAGCAACTGCCATCTCTAGAAGTGAGCAGGTGAAAAAACAAGTCAGCACTGCTATGCACAGATGAGCAACAATGATGGAATTTTAGCTCAACACATAAACAGTTCAATGCTTTTAAAAAGCTGCAGGATCCACAGATTGATTAATAAATTAGACAGCATAAAAAAAGAACGGACTCATTAAGTGAAAATAAAAACGATTACAAATGGACGAATGACCTTTCCGTTCGCTCTGTAGTTGTAGGTAATGAGCTCCGTTTTGGTGTGCGGCAGAGCGTGACGGCTCGATGCAATATGTGAATAGTACGCTGAACGCTGATAAACTCCGGATGTGCTTTGCATTTCAAGAATCCAATCCTTACCCTGCGTTCGCCGCATCTTGCTGGTCTGCATGTAACCGAGCAAGGTAATGAGGTCTTCAATGATGCGGAAGTACTGGGACCCTGAAGAGCTGCAGGAGTGGATGGTTACAGCAACTAACATCTGCTGGATGTCGCAAACCAGGAGCTTGTAATCATTCAGGGGAATGCTGCAAGAAAAATATCAATTCCATGATAGGGTCTTGCGATTTCGATAAGATATTAAGATATGAAATGATTCATCATTCTAGCTGGCCTACCAGGTCTCCATGCCATTGAGGGTGGAGAGGGTGTTGAAGAGCACGTAGAGCAGCCCGTGATCGAGCAGGATGTCTGCCAGCTTGGGGCAGGCGTTGAGGAGCTGCAGTAGCATGCAGAGGATGTTGTGCACCAAAGAGTTCTCGCACAGGGAGTTCTCAATAAGACCCAAGACTGGGATGATGCAACGCTTTGTGAAAGGCGAAATGGTTTCCATTTCCTCCAGATCCAGACTAGACAGTTATGGAGTAAAAATAGATTAGTTTAAACAGCAGATGGTTTTTCATGTAGGCTATTAGTACATTAAAGACTTGCAGATAAACATACTCTTCCTCCAGGCCCACAGGCCGTCCAAAGAGCATCTCAAGGAAGCACTCGATGAGCCCCTGGCTGCCCTGGTGGATGTACAGCTGGTTGGCCAGCAGGGAGAAACCGTGATTCTTCAGGAATTTCTCCTTCTGCTCCTTGTTGGCTCGGCCAAAGTATGCATCCAGCAGCTAGGAAAAAGAAGTGACATATCATGAGGAGTCTTTCATAATTAAGTCAAACACAAAGAAATCATAGGTAGGAAAACAGGGCTGACCTTCATAACTCCTTGCTGGATGAGAGGTGATGAGTGGTTGACCAGGACAGTTAGGGCCTCAGGCTGGATCAGTTTGTCCATAACCTCCTCAAGCATGAGGTCCGGCAACAGTAGTAGGACACCCCTCAGAAGGTCATAGAGGCCACAGCAGATAAGAAGTAAGCAGTCCTCCGTACTGCAACACAGAGTTTGTGATTCAGTGCCCTAGTTTGGGTTCTTAAGCGCGAGCGTTTATGGATGAGCTACTGCTGCTCCAAGTCAAATGAAAAAAGCTTTCCACATACCGGTCATTGGAATCCATTTTGCTGTGTGCTCTCTCGCATCCGGGAGAGTAGGTGTAACTTTCCCAGTCCTCGGGTACAGAGCTTCGATCGGCTGCACTGGGCCAGCGACTGACTGCCAATGAGCCATTCGGAGCCGGAAAAGCCAATCCCAGACTGGCCAGGTTGCTGTGACTCCTCTGGAAGGATTGGATACCTTTTAAGCTGTCAGGGCGTCGAGGCGCCTCATCACTGGCCCAGTCCAACCTTTCCTCGGACTCCACCACGCCTACACTCCCTTCTGCCAAGCTGTCCACCTCCGTAGCCTCGTCCCGCTCCTCCTCCACGCTGATAGATGGGGTGCGTCGAGATCCTTCATTACCAATGTCCCTCGAGTCACAAATCGTCTTGGCGGATTCACAACTGCTGAGGAGCTGCTCGTCACCTCCTCCCTTCTTGAGCGTTTCGGTACTGCCCAGAGCATGCTGGGCGGTCAGCGACTCCCGCTCGATGTCCCGAGTCTCATTCACGCCACTGTGAGTGAGGCGGGGTGTCAATAAAGGGGATGAATAAGGCGACGGTGCAAGGCTGGGTGGGCGTAAGGATTGATCATCACCCCCGTGCTCAGGCGATGGACCAAGGATATGGTCTAAAAAAATAAACAACATATTGAGTACTGTGTAACTCGCTTCTACTTTGCAGCAACAAACAACAATAGTGTGGAGTCACTCAATTAATAGTACTGGCCCATGACACAGGAATACAATATGGACAAATATTCTAACATCACTGGCTCTATTAAGCAAAGAGGTTTAGAAGCCACATATATTACATGACCAGATAAGAGAGAGAGAAAAAAAACAGCCAATGTAGCAAGTAACGTTTTTAGTAGATAGCATTATTAATGTTTCCAAAGAGGAAATTGAGGCCATGTGCACTTTTTTGCCTCAGATGGCCTTCACTGTCATCTGGTAGCAGGACAAAATTCTCAGCTGCGTCCTCCAAAGCTGTATCGTTCCTTTGAATAAACTTCTCAATAGGTTCATGGGAACGTGGCATTTCCTTTAAAGATACAATGAGTAACCTTTTTAACATGCTATGTCTCCATGCTTGTGAGCTCTAATTGTGTGAAAAGTCTCCACACAAATTTGCCAAGACAAAAGCCCAAACTGCTCAATTGTACTTATTCCAAACTGCTGTACGCTATTCCAACAACCCCCTGGAGCGTTTTAAAGGAGCAATTGAAACAGGCTTACCTTCATGGGGAGTATCGGTAAAGACAATTGGGGAAAGAGACACCACTGAGCTGCTGGCGGACTTCCCTCCACTGTTTGAGTGCCGCAGGTAAATAATAGACTGCAACTTGTCATGGTACAGCTTCCCATCTGACAAATGATATTAAAAGAGCTCAATGAATACAAGTCACATATGTTTGTAGTTACATTCCCCTGCTGACTCTTCACCTATGTGCAGTGAGAAGTAGAAGCTGGAAGGAGTGTGGCAAACGTAGGTGTTAGTAGGTGGGTGAACTGCCAGCAGGAAATTATAGATAAGTTTTAGCAAGTCCAGATCAGGTGGTGATCCTAGCACTTCCTGGATTATTTTGACAAAAGACAAACAAACGTCCTGCGGGATGGCAGTCAGGTGCTCGTCCCGATGCTCCTGAAGACAAATACCAGCATAAGTTACGGTTGCTCAGATACAATTAATGGCGCTATAATGACTATTTTTTGCTTGAAACACCTGTAACACTTGGCAAGTTAGCAAGAAACGGTCCACCACTTCAGCTTTCAGGAACTGACGGATGTTTAAGACCTGGTAAGGATGATGCACCCTGATCAGGATTTCCAACGCAGCCAGAAGTGTCTCCCACACACCACACTAAAAAAAAAAAAAACCAGATACTGTTTACTAATTTGTGGTGTTGTACCTGCTGCAAACTCCAATTGAGACATTTATATTTGCGTTCACCTCTGCTTTTGCCCAGATTTTCCAGTCCAACAAGATGTCCGAGAGCAGTCTGATGTCCTGCACCACAGCAATGGACTCCGTGTCTAATCGGAACTGCCCGTCATCCGTCAGGATTAAGACAGGTCTGCTACAACAGCCATCCAACAAAGTCTGGAGAAAACATTCGGTGGCCGTCAAATTAAACAGCACAGTGTTTGTGACTCAAATGAGAACAAATGTTTTAACCTTTAAATGCAGACTGGGAGGGGAAAACCCATCTTGACAGTTAAATAAAGAGCCCTTAATGCACATAATCAGTGTATAATCTGGAAATCCAATGCTTACTTTCAGCATATGATATCCAACGATACATTTGGACTTGATGAGAACTTGGTGTATCATAGAGTAGCCATGATAATAGTCCATTTCATGGATGCGATGCTGGTTGAATTTGGTCAGAGACAAGAGTATCTGCAAGGCCAAAGCCTGGGTCATCTCACAGTCACTCAACTCCACCGTCTAAGGAACAAAATTCAATCTGTGGTTAGAATTCGTCTTCACCCGGCACAGGAGAAAAGATGCACGCATGTTGGCTCACAAATACATGTTAGGATAAGTAAGTAACACATTTCACAGTATAAAAGTTTGGTGTTCAAACATGGCTTCTCTAGTGGATTTATCTTTAAATTAGCAGTTGCATTGTAGATACTGCAACATTAAAGATGCATGTGTATTCAAAGTTCTGACTGGTGCTGTAATATTATCATTATTATTTTTTTTTAGTAATTTCATGTGTGGCTTCTCTGACCTGTGCAAAGAGGAAGACAATATTTCCTGTCCCTCCGATCTTATGCAGGACACTTTGCAGGCCTTGGGTTTGAGTTGGCAGCAGAGCTTTGAGAGCGCTTGGCTCTAAGGAAACACTTTGCACTTCTCTGGAGCTGAAGGGCCGCTGGGTAACCACCGTCTTGGCTTGTCCCTTCAGTCTAATTACGGGTTCATAGATAGTATAGACCCTCGGACTGCTGGGAGCATACACAACTGCCAGGCTCTCCTGTGATAAAACAGATTCAACTTGGACTTTATTTGACCTATTGGGACAGAATCGTGAGTGGACTGAGCTCAGCTAACACTCGTCGTTTCTCGAACTGATGTTGGCTTGTTAGAAAGAAAAAAGCTTGCCACTTATTCCTCTCCGGCTTCCGCTCTTTTCCGTTTCCAATCACCAAAGGCATTAACCTCAACTTCATTAGCAATTACCACAAGAGGACTGTTTTTCGTTCTCAATGAATTAGCTGAGGATATCTTTTTCCATTGAGGAAAAGTGACTCCCTGCGGTGTGTCGGTAATGACGAATAATTGTTAAGGCGCAATCCACACAAACCATCAAATTCAACAATAATTCTTCCCAGTTGTGGTTCAAGACTTACCACTAAGGTTGTTGTGTCCACATCCTTGCTTTTCATCAGAAGTTCTCGTACGCTGTCACACCTGAGTGCTTCCTGAGTGACAAACTTGGAGAACGACCCTGTAGGTCTGCCATAGTTGCAGGGCATGATTGAGGTGAGGTCGGGCCCACTGGTGTACAGGAAGAAGGCCTCCTCAGGCCCTACTCTGGCCCCTGGAAAAGGTGAGAAATAAAATTCCTGAATTTCAGAGATGCAAAAAAATCCGACTGTGACTCAACATGAGGAAGTAGAAGCCCTTTCAGAGAAATGTGACGTAGTTAGCTGTTTTATTTTTGTGCGTGTCACTGTATACAAACAATGCGTTGCAGAGACTCAAATTGTGTCTCAAAGTTAGTGAGGTGAGACAAATGAATAAAACAAAAGTCCTACCATTGAAGAGGAGAACAGTTCCCATGCTCCAGTTTAAATGCTGTTTTGTAAGCTCCTCAGATGATGGGATACAGTGGCCCAACATACAGAAGGTCTTGTTGCTGTCAGAGGATAAACTGCTTTTACGGGGTAAGGTGTAGTCCAAGAAAACTTCACATTTCCTGAAACAGAGAGGAGGCTTACGTTTTGGTTACCAACGATTTCTCATACGTTTACTTCACCATATTTGTACTTACATGATGCCACAGACCCAGACAACCACACGACCATGGATGTTCTTCTTGCCCTCGGGCTGTTGGGTGTAAGTGAGGCCGAGGTGCTGCCATTGGCCGGGCTGGAGGAGCCCCTCGACAGAGTCTGCCTGCGCCAACAGCCCCGCTTTTATCTCGTCATTTGGGTCGATACAAACCCTGTGGGAGCAGTGTACTCAAATATAAAACTTGACTAAGGTTGTGCCTCATAGGAACGCCGGCGTATTCGAACACTCACCTGAATGTGAGTGAGCCAGTGAAGAAGTCCGCCCACACTTGAAGCATGAGTGCTTTGGAGCCCATGGATAGAATATGAATGAGGCCTTCTTCCGCTCCTCTTTTTGTAGCCTGAGGTGAGCCATGGTGCGCCTCAGCAGCAGGAGGATTCCTCCTTTCTGGAAAAAGAGAAGAAAAATACTGAAATGTACAGACTTGGTATCAATGACTTTTATTCAACAATGTGTTTCTCACCCTTGTCGATGTTTGCTGCTCTTTCCTCTTGCTCGGCCACCCTAAGCCACATGGAGGCGCTGAAGCCACTGGCCATGTGAGGCCAACAGTTCTGCCCCACTAGGGGCAAGTGGAGAGGAGCAGTGTGCCAGGGAGAGGAACGCAGGTGACTCGGTCTGATCTCGCTGTCTCCCTCCCAACGACCAGGAGATAGTTTGCCCTTCCAGAGGAGAGCGACACTTTTCCCTCCAGCAGCGCCATTTGGTCTGGAGCTAGGTGACACTCCTCCAGGTGTTGAGGCCCCAAGGATTATTGGAAAGTCCAGCAGGTGAAGAGGCTCTATGTTCACATTGGCTTCAACAATTTGTAAGATGCCTTGGAGTAGAATCTCCTGGGAAGAGACATAATAAGAAACGATAGCGTCCGTTTCTTTGACTTTGAGTACTGTATGTCATTTTCAGGTAAAGCAAAGAGTAAGATAAAATAAACGTGTAAATGCAAATAACTAAGATGAAATGTTTGGACCTCAAGAGCTTTTAACCACACATTTTTTTGTCACCACTGTAGCTTTGCAGCTCATGTAGCACGTTACTGCATTCCAATCTTCCTTTTTGGAAACGTGTTTCGGGAGACTACAAATGAGATCTCCTGCCTGATAGCACAAAACTGTGGTGGCAATTTGTGACAGCACATCTGTTCTAGACACATGGGTGTTAATTGTTTGAGCAACAGGGGAGCAAAATGCATTGATGTATTTCAAGAACCAAGACATGAATACAGGAGAAAGCGTCACTAAAAAGCACGTGGTGGTGCCATAATAAATACATGCCCACAAGCTATCCAACCACATGCAGACCTGTATATGTGATGGACGGGTTTACTACTTACAGTCGGTGGGGTCTTGTCCAGGAAAAGACGAATCAATAGAGCCAGTTCCTCTGCTGTGATTCGCTGGCTCACCATGGCAACAAGCACCTCCACTATAACGGTCTGGCAGTCTGAATGTAAACCAATTAGCAAGATTACACACATTGAGTATTTCAATCAAGGTAAGCACATCGCAATATTTCTAAACGTCATAATTCCACAGACAAAAATCTGTCCCAAATTATCCGGGAAATCCACACATTTTTGCATGAATAAAATTGTGATTAAAACAAATGCGAAACAAACCTTTAAGTGAATGGTCCGCTTGGCTAAGGATGTTATGAAAACCAGACAGGATGGTTTTGACGCCTCCCTGTGAGCATCAAATCAAGTCGTCAGTCATACATGAGAGTCCAGTGAGTGAAGAAAAATTAAGAAACTTGGAGAAGAAGAAGTTAGTCCGACCTGGTCATAGAGTAGAGCGGCATTGCGGTGGTTGGCGCGAACTGCACCGAGCAGGCTGTGAAACACATGACTCACGACATCCAAGTCTGGAGAGCCGGTGGCCAGTAGTTGCAACTGGATTGTACAGATCTCTGGGAAAAGCAGCAGGCCACGCCCTGGACCGTCTGCCACTGTCGCAAATTCACATTGCGCAGACTCCACCTTCAACTCTGAGGGAGCAGCCAATGAGATACGACATTAAATCAGAGAAACACCGTCACGGACACATCTTAAACCTTCTCCTGACTGACTCCGCACTTGAACAAGGCCAGCTGGACGCTTAAACAGCTTCACCATCCAGAGGCATTGCCTGCTACATCTCCAAGTAGCTGTCTTGGTGGCGGCTGATAAAATGCAGAAGGAGAGTTTCCTTGTGCTTTAATGAGAGCAGCCCAGCAGATGCTCACGCGCCTTGTCAAACAGCCTTTTTTTTTTTTAGTGTTGTAAATCCCCTGAAGTTCACACTGCTTAATTGTCCTCCACACTTGCACAAACAAATCGGCATCTGGTTCAATCTTGATCTTCGATTAAAATACAAATTTAGGTAAATAGCTTGTTTTGTTGAAAACATTAAATGTTACACACAGTTTAAATGCAGGCCTAAATGAAATGCTAACTGCCCAATGAATGTCATCATAAATTTGGGGAAAGTTGTTCATTTTGCGTGAAAAAAAAAAATATATATATAATTTGTAGGTTATTCTAACAAAAAAGAAAACAACATTCGGAAGCTTCATTCTTATGATTCGACAGCGGCAGTGTGGGCTTTGCAACTTTCTGCCAAAACTTCTGCAGAGCACAAACAAGGGAGTAGTCCCGTTTGAAGGAAATGACCACTATACTGCACATTACAATACACAGGGTCAAACATGTAACCTTTATAGGACAAATAAATAGCCTCTAAGTTAACTTCCTCATTGTAATATAGTATTTCACATTTGGACTAATTTCTCAAGATTGTGTCAACAGGGGACGACTAAAACGAGAGCAATTAAGAAGAAGGAATTTTTAATCCAATCAGTTTTGAACGAGGCCAGTATTTTGGATTTAAGGTTGAGAATGTTTTCCAGGAAGTAAATGTTTAATGAAGATTTAACAAATCACAAGATCCAGCTCATGCGGTGCAATGAACTAAGTAGCCTGCAGTTTTAAAACTCCAAACAATGACTGTATTCTGAGGAGGTGAAAGAGAGAATGTGTCTAATCAGGCTGGCTGTCTGAAACCGACAAGAACAAAGCAGAAATATATATGTGCATGAAAAAAGTGCAAACAAAGTGTTTTGCAGTGTCATGCAAGTATTCAGAATTTGCTATTGCCAAATATCATAGCAGGGATGATACTGAAAAGGAAGTTTGAATAGCTTAAGCAGCATAGTTAAAAAGGCATAGAATTTATTTTTGTCATTATTGAGGAAAGTACAGTTTACTGGAAGGAGGAGGAGGCTCCACAGTTTTTGTTTCCCAAGGTTAAAAATAAACAGGTTTAAAGGTTGAGAAATATACACAACTTCTCAATCTATCAAGACTACCTCTGTTGACGTTTATTACAGACAAAAAATAAATAGTAGAGGAATGTAAATATAGAGGATTTATAGATTGAGACTTAAATGACTCCCTGTGACTGAGGTGAGTGTTTTGAATTTAAAAATAAATAAATAAAAAATTTAATAAAAAAAATAGCAGTGCTATTTGACCATCTCAATGATATGTTACAGATTCTCAAGGATGAGTGAATTGCAGTGTGGTCCTACCCTCTTCCTGGTTGTCCATGTCATCAAGGTTGCTTTCGCTGTCGGCGTCGTAGCCCTCCTCCTCCTCCTCTTCTTCCCCAGGGGGCTTGACGCTGCAGCTCGCAACGCCGTCCACCTCCTCTGATAGATCGCCTGTCGGAGCTGCCCCCTCTACCAGCACTTGGAACTTCTGATAGAAAGACGGTGAGAGGAAAAAAGAGGAAGCCAGACAAAGCGAGAGAAAACAAAAAAAACGTCAAACCATACATTTTAATCTCAATAATAGCAAATGTGAACAAAATGCCAACCATTTAAAATTGTTTAACGGATGTGTAAAAACTGAAGTACAAATAAGATGAATTATTATTAGCTGACTTGTACAGCTCGCAGGCAACCTAGTTCCTGTTTTGCATCGCTCGTCATCAAAAGGACATGAAGGGGTGCACACAAGTAAACAAGTCTTAAGTGTCAACTGATTCACCGTGGAGGCGGACAATAAAGAACAATTCAGTTCCTGTAAAAAAAAAAATAGGCCAAGACATGTGGATCCATGTGACATCATTTGACTGTGACGTCGGAATAACCTTTGAGCTTCACAGAACAAATTCAGCTGGATCATTGGGACGCTCTGCATGACTCACTGAGAGAGCACAACATGCTTCAGCATTGGGTAAAATCTATTTTATAAAAGCATGAGCCATCCTGTGTTGGAACAAGCATTTTTGTTGAGGAGAATCAAAACTTGATCAATGGAAAAATGAAGTCATGCGATTATCTTGTATTGTTATTTTCTCTAGTGTCTAATTTCGCTACTATATAAAACTACATGAGTTGATAGGATAAGAAAAATGCATAATGTCACTTACAGCATCTCCAAAGGCAGGACTCACCCTGTCTGGTTTCTCCTCAGGGGGATCGGGAGTGGATGACACGTCGGCCAAAGCTACTCTCAGCAGAGAATCAAAGAGTGGCACGGCGAGGTCAGAGTTGACCACCCCCGAGCAAGAAAGCTGCTCTTTGATTTCTAACAAGGTATCTCCCACTGACTTGGGCTACAGAGAAGACATAATACCATACATGAGACACTCGCTATGACCAGAATATTTGTATTTTGTGGTTGATAGCTGAAGATGCATACCTGAGAAGAAAGCTCCAAGTCCGTCCTCTGCAGGGCTGAGTTGGCACTGTTTAGACAAATCGCCAATAAGGCCTCAAGAAGGCGAATACTTTCTAACTGCCACTCTTCCTCCAGCCTCTTGGCTGGATCTTTGCTTTTCCCCTCAGCTGGAGTACTCTTAATTGAACCTTGACCTTGCTCATCTACTCCAACGGTGGAGTCTGGGCTACGTTTGACTTTGAGCTCCTTTTTCTTTGCTTTGCCATCCTTGGATTTACAGGAAAGCTTCTGAATAACCATGCTCATGAGGCGCAAACAAACATCCAAGCCTCCAAGTCTGAAGAATTGCCTCTGGAACAAAGGATTGGCCTGGTAGACACATCGACACACTGACCAAATGTCAGCTGCCCGTCGGATCTGTTCTTTGGACGGTAGGGTCACACTGTCTGGGGACAGGTATACCAAGCGCCCACCAAGAGGCTCACTAGCTGTACTGTCATAGCCCGAAGTATCTTCCGAATCATTAGCAGAGTCCCGGTCAGAGTCGGCGTCTTTGCTAACACACAGAAACGCAACACAGAGGAAGAGGTTAATGACATGGAGGTGCGTCTCTGCTTGGCAACGACCTGCTCCACGGCCCTGCCCGCTACGACTTTTGTGGCGTGGGTATGCCTCCTTTAGCACTTCATAGAACTTGCTGAGGCTCTGAGGACCCTCTCCAGATCCCCTAGAGCCCGAATCCTCAGCCAGGTTCGAGATTGTCGGCTTCTTTTCCGCAACAGCTATCTCCAACTCTTGGAGCGCGCTGTCAGCTTGCTGGTGTCCGAAGCTGGTTATCAGAATCTCAAATACTTTCAAAGCTAAAGAGCACGTCTGGTCAAGGTACACTAGTTCTGTCATCTGGTTGAGGCCATTGCAGCTGATGAAAAGATCTCGGATGACCCTGTGATGGAAATATTTGTCAGTATTAATTCATCAATCCATCAATCAATCAATCAATAAGATGACAGGTGTAGCAGTGCTTCAGTTCCTAGAGTGCAAAACCTTTTTATCTAAACAAATAGTCATCCCAATGGAATGTTTCCTTTTTAATGTTTACTGTTTACTAATGTTTTTCAAGATCATGTCACATGTAGCATCTCCTGCAGCTCTATTTAAAAAATAATTGTTGCATTAATTGTGAGACATGGTTCAAAATTATTACCGGATAAACACTACTGTTTTCTTGTAATTTGTCTGGGTTTTGAATTATAACGCATGCCAAAGACAAAATCGGTATAACCAGGCAGTGATGAATGAAAAATTCTGTTTCATGGTTAATTCAACTAAAAATGTGTTCACCCATCAGTAAGGTTTCCGGCTACATTGGTTCGAGCCTAAATGCATTTTTAAACTGTTTCCTTTCTAAAGTTACTTTTGAGTTACCATATTCTTTTATGAACATACACTGTACCAATACAGAACTCTTATCGAAAACATCTAAACAAAGTCAAACTGTCGAGTGTATGTTACTATGCAGCTTTAGAAAACTGCAGCCTTTTCCAGATCTCCAACGCTGTACCCTTGTCACAAAACCTAACAATAGTATCCCAGGTCACTTGTTATCCACAAAGCCTTGCTAAATTATTGATTAGCATCAATTAGCAATGACAAGGTTGGACCGATCTAATGACAATGGGATGGATTTAATAATCAGGCAATCATGAAAAAAAATATATATATATTTTTTTATATGTATGTTATATAATCAATACCAAGCATCCTTTTTATCCTTAAAACTGATAATTAACAGATTTTTCAGATAATCATCTTCTCACTATTACTCAAAGCACCTAACGCCTTTAAGTAGTACTGAAGAGAATAATATGAACAGAGGGAACAAATCGGATAACTTACCTGGATTTGAGAAGGGCGGGTAATGCTTGCAGATATACGAGTAGAATCTCGATGGGCAGGCACTGTGTGTGATAGCCGCAGACTTTGGTACAAACTGTAGATACTCCAAGCTGTTGGGCATGGTGGGCTAGCTCGACCCCTCGCTGTAGAACAGGGTTGAAGATATGTGTGTAGAGCTGCCACTGCACGACAGCATTGCCACGCAGTGTCAAGTGGCACACGTGACCAGCGACATGCTGGCTCAGGTGCCAGTCGTCTCCAAACACGAGCTCTTGGTAAGCCTCGAGGGCATCCCACTTCCATAGCATGTCCTCTGCGCTGCCTCCACTTGGCAGAATCCCCTGGGAGCGGTAGCATAGGCTGGTAGAAATAGCCGAAAGTTCCCCATGTTGTAGCGTCTCCTCCAGGCCTGGCAACTGACTGTGGTCCAAAGTGCAAATGTTACATGAAGCAAGCTTCGCTCTCTCCGAGGGCTGTCCTCCGCCAAGCTGGTCTAGTACTAGTCTGCCGAGAACACTGAGAACATGAGACTGATAACTACGAAGACCTGGCGCTTGGAAGGCGTACAGGAGTGGCCGTATCACGGAACGAGGGTCCATGCAACAGCAGATTCCAACAGCCTGCACCCCGGCCAGTACTTGCAATATGGCCGGTCCACTGGACGACAAGCGTTGCAGGAGCCGCAGACATTGGTGAGCACAGGCGGCCAGGCAGCAGCAGCGTTCGGGGTAACGCACTGCATCGCCCCCCATTCCTTCTTTCCCATCGCCGTCCTCCTCAAAGGGGTTCCGCCTGGCAGCCAACTTAAAAGCGGAGACAGGCAAACCCGACAGGTCTCTGTGATGATGAAGGAAGTGGGAATATTCACAACGTCGGTGACGACGTCGAGCGCACACAGACTGATGTAGCTGCTCTGACTTTGCTTTCTTCACTGCACTTACAATCTTGAAGACCCCGGCAATTAAACCTCGTAGCCTATCTGAAGCCTCGCCTCCTACTTCTGAATCCCTCGCCATCCCAAGTTCCTCTAGACGCAGTACTGTCGTCTCAAAAAGCTCCAGACCACGGTGCTGGACAAATTCATGAATGAGGTCTAGTGCTTGACTAAAGAAGAAAGGGTTGGGTGTTGAGGCCTGCAGGCAACCCAGAAGGACTTGCAATACACCTTCGAGAAGCTCAGGCAGGAGTAGTGCCCTGTGGCGATAGCGGGAAAAAGAAAAATCTTCTTGGACTTCCTGTAGGGTCTTTTTTGGTCGAGGAGCAAAGGGATTGGTCTGTCTGTCTAGGCAGC
This sequence comes from Syngnathus typhle, assembly GCF_033458585.1. Lineage (NCBI taxonomy): Eukaryota > Metazoa > Chordata > Actinopteri > Syngnathiformes > Syngnathidae > Syngnathus > Syngnathus typhle. The sequence goes on from NC_083745.1 coordinate 9,764,516, forward strand.
TTTGGATTTTTAGAGTGGCCCGTAGCAGGTCGGTCAGGCTGCGTCTCAGGCTATCTGGAAGGGTTTCACTTTGACTGACATCAACTGACATCAGGTGCAAAATGGTGCGCAGAAGCATTCTCTGCACCAATGCAATTGGCTCTTCTGTCCAGCCCCCAGCAAGCTCATCGGCCCCTGTTCCACCACCTCCTGGACCGCAACAATCTCCAAACTCGGTTAGGATCTCGGTCAGAGTTGGAACAACACTGACTGCCAAGCCAGGATTGTGATTGATGCTCATATCAAATTTACACACTTTCTCCAATAATGAAAGTAATACGTAGCAGAGGTCAAAGGGTGAGTTCTCCATGCGATTAAATATTGACATTGCAGCTGGGTCTGTCAGAGTTTCAGTGTCCATTGCGTGAGACCCAGAGACCCTGGGATGAAGGTATGGCGCGCTCATGGTTTCCGTGGTGGTGGTCGCTGAGTCCGTTAACTGCGTGGCTTCCAAACGATGATGGAGATGATGTACACGGATGGTAGAGCCATGCGACCTTCTGCTCCTTGTGCCACTTGGGCCCGCCTTGTCTTCAGCATTGGCTTCTGAATCTGAGGTAGAAACTTGGGAGCGCCGAGCATCCTTTACAGAGTATTTCTGGGCTGTCCTACGTGACCTCCTTGATTTCCAGGTGCCACTGCCGACACGCGGCCTCTTTCCAGTTTCCTGTTCATCTGTCCCAGGCTTCTGTCCTGCTCTAAGAGGCACGGCCTTTACCTCCCGGCTGAGGAACACCTCTAATAGCGACGGCAGGGTGAAATCTGTCGACATAGAGGAATGTCGCTTGTGAGCTTTTGGAAATACAGAACAAAAACACGCCTTAGAGAGAAAAATTACACGGCTACGCAGCTCACAGAACGTTTAGCTTCAGGATTCTAGACTCCTTATCATGGTGGCACATGTGCATGGGGGTTAATTGTCAGAAACCATGACCCACTTGTTAAAACACATTCAGTGCGTAAGAAAATAATTAAAGTAAAAAATGTCTAGCGTCGATGCCACAGACGATCATCAGTCCAGTACTAAATACCAGTGTCATCCAAAGGTCAGAGGCTCCTGTAGGCACTTCGATAATTCATGGCTTTCACTTTAGTCATCATTTACAACATTTGAAACCACTGGTCGAAAAGGGAAAAAGAAAATAAGTTTTGAAAATAATCTGGGGTAAATAAACAAAAACTAGTCGTGCTTAATTGCATGTTAGGCGACTTGACCAAGTTAAGAGTTCAAAGGGCGCATACGCTTAGCAAAGTAGGACAATAGACAAAAAGCTCTGTGAAGAAACACGGTAATTATGACATGAAATAAAGTGTGCTGAACAATTTGGTTGGACACAACAAAGAGCAGTTAGTCATCTTATTAGTAGTTGCGACATAAACATTTAATATTGATGATGATGATAATGTGCACAAACCTGGTGCTTTTTCTTCCTGTACGGGAATCTTCCACACCAGTGGGAGTAGAGACAGCAACAAGGTGAGCAGCTCCTCTCTACAAGTCAGCTCCTGAGTGAGCGACAAAACACACGGGGGTTACCTCGAAAGCCTCCCTTCTCACCTTTTGGTCACACTCTGATGTCACATTAAGACACGCCCATCGAGACAAACTGAGCGCAATACACGTACCCTCTTGCTTCTCGTTACCAAGTCAAAATTATCATGAGCAGTGAAATTAACCTCTTTATGATTACTTTTTTGAGACCACCTTACAATGTTTGGCTAAATTTATCTGTAAATCTACAGTGGGGAAACAATGTAGCGTCTACGTGGCTGTCTTGCTTCCGAGACCCGGGCGACAGACAGCATTCCTCACTGCAGCGAGAACCCACTTCTTCATGTGCTAATTAAAAACGATCAACCAACTTCGTCAAGTGTCTGTAAACAATGATCAGCTCCCAGATTAAAACGCACAATAATCATTTTGGTGGTGGGTAAATATCAGTTCTAAAAAGATGAGATTAGGCAGAGATAACGTAGATGTCCAACATAACATCCATCCGTTTTTTTTATACTATTTATTCTCATTTGGGATTACCATGTTCTGACAAATAGAAGTAAAATGGCCAATTTATGTCAGTTTCGTAGATAAAGTTCAGTTCAGACGGGAGGAAGGTCAGGGACAGCGAGAATGTGACAGGGAGAACCTTGAAAACTCATTGCTGATATGTATTACAATTTATATATGGCACTGAAAATTCTCACCTGGTCAATGATGGAATCCAGGGTGCTAAGCAACAAAAATCCTCTTCCTCTGACGAGGTACTCCCCCAGTGCAACCATATGACTTTCCTCCTCATCCTCCTCCCGTGCCTCTGCTCTCTGTGCCACCGCACTGCATAGCTGGTGTACATCAGTCAGGAACTCCCTTGCCAGCGTATTACTGGCCCCACTCATGTCTGAGCTAAAAGAGAAAGAAACAGAAAGAGAGGGCCTGAGATCAACATAAAGGATTATGTAATATGCATTGCTCCGCAAAGTAACAAGTGAAATATACAATAGCAGCATTGGCAGAAAAGCAAATCAAATCACAAAGATTTAACCGTAATAAAAAAAGATCAAATTGTGACATAAGATGAGGAAAGACAAGCACTCACTAACAAAGAATGCGTGACCATTACACAACCATCAGGCACCAAAATATATTCGCGCGTGGAAGGATTTGGACCGGCAGTTCGGGAATCTACCAAAATTCCTGATGGCAACCACGCCCCTGCATATAGACTATATCAATGAAATACATCAAGTGACAATTGTGGCAGCACATTCAACACAAATAAACACAAAATAAAAACAGCTTAAATTAATTCGTGTTCTTTTTACCCACATAATTCTGAATAGCCATTGCCTCCTCAGCGCCACACTCTGGTTGCATGTTTGTGTACACAAAATGGTGGGGAGTTAACCGTGGCACAGTACAGTTGCCCGTGACCAGCGATTCATAAAATTGTTAAAAATTGAATTTGTTTTAGTTATAATTTAATAATAATAATTTAATTTAAATCTTTCAATTGACATGTTTGAAGGGAAACGTCACGCAGAAACAGACTTGTGGTGCAACACTGTCAAAAGTCCTATTAACGGACAAATAGTAGACAACTGTATAACCTTGTAGTTGATAAGATATTCCTTTATTTGTCCCACAATTCCAGTATACACCAGTCATAATTAAGAAAAAAAATGACCAATCAAAAGGGAAAGAAACCAAACAAACAGGAGTTTAGAAGATTTAAAGATGAAAATATACATGACACTAGTTAAAATAGTGTGACCACCAATTTTTGAGCTAAAACATTTAGAGTGGTACTTTTTGGGTCACTATGTAATCCATATTGTACAACAGTATGCAGTAAGGGGGGAGCCAGAACTAATCTGACATAGTACAAATTGCCAAAAAAGGCCAATCTTAGTAATTAGCACTCCACCAACAAGTTTTACCAAATGTAAAATATAGGCAAGCGTCAACAAGACATACTGTCTATCCAACGCGTCTTTGTGTTTGTTGTTTAAGAAACACATAATGTCATCTACACAGTTGAATTAAGCCTTTATCTCTCCTAACAATGTTAAAGTCATTTGAAAACACATATTGCTCTCGTGAACCATATCTAGATATAGTCAGAAAGAAAACCTGCCTTTGACAATCACAGACACAATAAATGTATTGATAAATATGCAGAGCTCAAGTGTATACACACATTTGGTTGCCTTACCAAATAATATTGGGAATGACAGTTTTCTTCCCGCCATCTTGCGTATATTCCAAGCTTGACTGCAGCTCGACCGCTGGCTGTATCTGCATACCTTCCCGTGCGCCGACTGACTAAATTTTCTGTTCTGCCGAGCAAATTCCATTAAATTGGAATTTCAAATGGAAGCTTTCCAGATTCGCAGCAGATCAGCGTATCACATGAAAGCATGTGATGTCACATGGCAAGGGGACTGGCCTTGGGAATACTGCAAGAGACTCCAATGACCTGCAGAGGACCTCTGTAGTAGACCATCACTCACAAAACCTGCAATACCGGTGCAACTGTGATGGTGACAAACTTTATATTGCCATGCTTTTAGTTCTATTTACAAGAAGATGGCGGGATTTTGGAAGCAAATTTAGTCATTGCTACAGGTTTATCAGAAAAGCAACCGATTCAATTTGTCAACATGTACAGTAGATAAGACGCTTTGCTTATTTGGGATCATTGATAGCACAGAGTTGACAGAATTTCTTAACTGTTCCTTTACAAAGTATTACACACGTTACTTTTCAATTCCTCGCTTTAAAAAAATAATACTGCAATATGTTGAAACGATTGTTGTGGCTTGTAGGGTGTACATTCTGTTGTAACAACAGTAGGAAATGTCAAATCTTATTTTGCAGATTCAAATATTAAATTGCCTGCAGCTCTTCAGCTTTTTTTAAAGAGCACCGATTTCTCACGCACAAATCAACTCTCGGACTACACTTTAGAAACACTTGAATTCCAAAATGTCCCATGCTCAGTTTTTCTCAATGGATTTTTTTTATTTCCTGCATGTCTGTAACTTGGACAACTGTTAATATTTGTCAAGTTACAGTTGGGCATAAACAATAGCAATGTTGACCTTATTACAATTTTGTCAATAAAATTCATAACTGTGCTCCCAATCACTTGCTGCACTTGCACAATGTATTAATACCCAACTTCACAGTGACCCAAACTCTGTCCCAATACATACGATTAAATGAAGATGATGATGATGATAATTAAAAGGCTGTCATATCATCAGTCTTGAGCAGACAGGCTAATAATGGCACCTACCAGAATCTCAGTGCATCTTTGGTGTGCTGAGGGTGATGCTGCACATAGTGGAAGAGACAGAGGAAATTCTCTAGACTCTGGAGGCTGACCTGATAAGAGACAAAAACGCCGATAAGAACATCACAGATCAGAGAATCAGGAATCAAACCAATTCTATTCTTGACAGGATTGAAAAGTTCAAATATCAAAACACACTGGTCGATACAAACAGTGGACGCGTATGATCAGATTGGGGTCATGTGTTTTGTGGGGGAATTTCTTTTTTTTTTTTAGTTTGTTATATTTCTCAGAATTCAAGCTCAACACGTGAATTTTCAACTACAAAAACTTCTGACCTCAATCTAACTGCAAAGATGTGGAAAGCCCACATCGCCTTGTTCAAATGCCAGATTTTTGTCATGTAAAAAAAAAAATAATAATAACCAGACCAAGACAAATAATCTTAAAAAAATTGCCATCTTTAATGTGAATAAAAATAAACATAAAATGTCCTTGTACATTTGTGCACATAATCTTATAATTAGAATGTGGCTGTGCTTACCAATCACATTCAAAATGAAGTTAAATGAAGTCAGCACATACTTGAAACTATTTGGAGTCTTTCATTAATCCCAAATATAGTTCAAATGTTCTAGTAGGCTTTTCCTGACATCTTTCAGACAAAAACACAGTCCGTAGAACGCTTCCACAGCTTCAAAAGCATCTTGTTGTTCAAATGTATCAGGAGTAAAGTACAAAAGAATTTCCAAGGCATCAAATAGGAGACCGTTACGGCACTTTAATACTTTAAAGAGTTGCACAAGTGAAAGCTCATTTCATCATATACAAATTGTTGATCCAATGTCAGTCATCATTTGATGTCAAGTCCAAATATTTTCAGTCCAGAGCAGCAAAACTAAAGCCTCACTGTTGCTTTGAGAAGGGAATGTAAATAATATGCATATGCCATTTAGCTGGTTCCAGGACGCGTTGTCATATCAATACAGGGTGACAGTTCATTGACATAAAACAAAATAGTAATACAACTGTGTCTTGTTTACAGGCAAGCGAGACATATTTGTGAAATTGATTACTGCAAAAGAATCCGTATCAACTTCCTTCCTGTGTCACAACTGTAAAAGCAAGTCATGATTTTCGTGTTATTAGGAATTAGGAATACGATTATCTTTGTGTTTGCCAAATTGAATATGCCTAAATCACTGGTGCCAGATGATGCAGATGGAGACCAGAGGGTGCAAGCGAGTTTCACCGTTTCACCCAAAGGAGGTGGCCAGCTAGGTGGGATGGGGTCACTCGACCAGGGTGCACCAAAAGTGGATAAATAATCTCAATCGGTGTTGTGGCTGCGGCCAATTTCCTCTAATGGGGAAAAAGGGAAATGAGTGGTGCAAGATTATGCCAATTTCCAGGCAGGGGTTGCTTGTTTTCCACCTCTGAAGACTTTAATCAAATTTTAGAATACTTTGTGCACCAGCCAGATGAGATGATTTGATAATAGAGAGATTACCCAAAAGTGTTCATATACATCTTGGATAATCATCAGTTGGAACTGGAGCGAAAGCATTTGGAAAAAAATAACTGTCCAATTTATCATTTACATTTGAATTGATGACTTACTGGAAGATTTTTGAATCCATTTTTTTTAAATCAGAAACCACCTCAGATTTCAGAGTAATGGCCCACTACAATACACTGCTTCAACTAATACTTTGGATTAAGTTTCTGGGGATTTAGCACTACTGGGCATCTGTTGCTGTGACCTGCGTCTTTACACGGGTGATCACGGGAGGCCGAGTCATGGGAGTCTGGTAGATGAGTCACTCAGCCTGCTCCAGTCTCTTCTATGAAGCGCTCGGTACACAATTTAGCAGTGAGGCAGTGTAAAGGATGTGATCCTTTCCTCGTGAGAAGGGATGAGGGGGAGTGTATAGGTTATGTAATATTTGTTGTTTTCCGTTCTTCCACTTTGACATCCCGACTGATCTAATTGGACATTTGGGTGATGAGCATCATGAGGATGCCCTAATGTTCGACGTTACCTTACGAGCGATGAGTCACAGCGCTGGGCTGAAATGTCAAGGAGCTACTTTCATAAAGCATGTTTGCTCCTTATCTGCATTCAAACACGGTGCAGGAAATGAATTTTTTTTTAGACAAATAGAGATTGGTCCTTTTTGTTTTTTTTATTATATAGTAGTATTTTACGACAGATTTTTCTGCAATCGTGCACATGGTCAGCCACAAATGTTTGTAGACGCTCCAGTCATACCATTTCCTAAACAAGTGTATCGTTCCAGTTAAACTGCAAAGAAGGCTGCGGTCAGCCAGTAACCAAAGATCAAGATCATGATCACTTTTTCCTCGGCACAGAATCTTATCTGCTGGATTAAAACTAGCGGAGCACAAGCTATTGTCATTTAACTCCTCGGTGCATCCATCAAGAGAATATCTTCAGGTTGACCCCCTCAGGCTGCCAAATTGAGCAGCAAAGAATAATTGGACAGTACGCATGATAAGAGCAGGCCGACAATATGTTACACAGTGTTTTTAGGGCTAGACACAACAACATACAGGTGGGGGGAAAAAAAAAACTGTGACGCAATTGTAATCTGAATCGCTTCAACCTGACAACGATATGAATAATTCAACTAGTCAGGTAGTTGTTTGGAACGGCAAGTAGGACTTCTGGTTGAAAATGAAAGCAGATGTGAGGGGAAAAAAAAAGTCATGTGGTCCATCTAGAACAGGAAACCGTCTTTGTTAAGATTTGGTAAACATCATCAAAAAGACAACCAGCTAAATATCATTAGCGTCAAATGATTATAAACCACTTTTAATTGACGGAGTATGATGATCACAAGACAGAATGGTTGGTGTCTGACTTCATGTTTTTCATGTGTAGGCCGCAACAGTTGATTTTCCATCACTTGAGGTAAAGTAAATGTAGTTCATTTGTTATACGCACAATGCACAACAATTTTTTGTTGCAAACATGTAGCACAGGGACTAAAAATTAAAGATATAATTTAATTGACAAACATTTTTTTCTCAATTATAAGGTTTACAGTAAAGTATTAACTGTTTTTTTTTTCTTTTTGCACTGATGTGACAAATGAGTCTGTTGAATCATGGTAACACGTGGAACTGATTAATTCAAATTTTATTTGAATTTGGGAATTTAAAACAAAGATCAAACATCCACCCTGAATGAGTTCTAAAGTATATAGATCATGTTCAACAGTGCCAATTCGGTTTTCTTATGAAATAAAGCTACAATAATTTTTGGTATTCAAATAGGTGCCTTTGCTGACAGTGCCTCAAAACAATGAAAATAAAATTATCAAATGAAAATTTTTGATTTGTATTTTGCATTCCATGTCTCAATTATTGTCATTATCAAAAAGTTGTTTATGTATAATATAAAGATTATACACAGACTGACACTTTAATTATTTGCTATTTCTCTGCTCCCTACATTCTGACATGATATTGAAGGAACAATTTGTATGTTATTTGGTATTAATCAACAGCAAACGAACAGAAACAAAAATATTTTGCAATACATTACACATGAATGCAAAATCAAATTAAATCAAAAGTAACGTTGCCAATAGAATAAGAAAAAAAAAATTACAAAGCGCTTTACCATTTCAATCATCTTTTTACCAACTGAAAGGTCGCTCCTGAGCTGAGAAAGTCGACGAAAAGTAAAGCGTCCGGAATATACAAAGTGTGTCGCAATAACTTACATATTCAAATCCTTAGCTAGTTCTTTTCTTCACCAAAGCCTTTTGGCTGTGATTTCTTACTGTACAAAAAGCGTTATTCTTCCAGTTAATGAAGAAATAGAACCGAGCTTTAATCCCCATGTATGCTTTGAAAATTAGGTGCTTCAAATGCCTTTCTTGGTCTTTTGAAACATCCCCTTGACTTAAAACGAGACTCGACAATCCACCACTTCGTGTTTTCATTCCTGGCCACGAGCCAGAGAATCATTCCACTAAACCGAATTACCTAATCAAAATTCAACAAGACGTGGACATGGAAAGCAGCCTTCACACGTTCACTCAGCTATGCGGAGGCGATTTGCCTTTGCTAAAGAACACATTATTCAACGCTATTTTAAGCTTAAGAACACTCTATAAGGAGAGCTTTGAATCCAAAGACCCCGAGGCTAAAATAATAGTTTGTTACCATAGTGTCAATGTCCAATCGTAAAAGGGACTATGGGTGGGTGCCAAGAGCAAATTCACAACCTTGTTGTGGTTTCCCAACATGACTCATCGCAGCTTTCTTTTTTATTAGTTTTGCACCAAGATGCCATTTTTTTAATGCCACTTCTGCATTTGCCTGAGATGGGAATTAAAACACATTTAAAAAAAGAGGAAGTCAGTATCGTTAAGATACTTTCACATCACTGACGTAAAGAGAAGGTCAAGAAGAAAAAAAAATCTTTATAGGTTCTATGCACCTGCACTGGTCAAAAGACAACATTTTAATTATTATTGCATTTGTGGTATATGAATTAAGCGGCTAATTTCACTGTTTTTTTATCCCTCTCATGAGGCGGCCATTTTGCCGTTTGCTGTATAAAAGTAATATCACGGTTGCTCAGGGCTTGTGGATGCAACAGAATGAAAATGCAAACAGCTTTAACTTCACAATATTTTCATAAGTTCATTTTGGACTTGACAAAACCAAAAGAGAGTTGAAGAATAAGGTGTTCAACGTGCAGGGATGAAGCATGAGGTTGTGACGATAGTGTTGAGTATTTGAGTAGTTGGATCAAATTAAAGTTGTGACGTCAATGAATAATTTCTAACTCAATTGAAATAATAGTGATTAATATTATAATTTCCATACCCGCCCAGCCGACGAGTTACATCGTATTGGAAAAGGCTGACTGCTTTATATAAGTGCAAAGAGACAAAAAAAAATACACAAGGAAAAAGAAGTCAAAACATTTGCGGGAAACTACAAAACGGGACAACTACTAGGATTCCACAGTCTGTATCGAAAGGGTTACTCAAACATGAGGACTGATGGATTAAATGATTGGTAAAAAGAAATAATGGATTAAAATATTGGCAAAATTAGATCTTCCATGGCCTAACGCAAGTCTCGTGATCAGGCTGCTACTAAATGGCTGACAGTGGGAGAGCAACTGCAAGAGCTGCAGCATGCTGATCGACTTAAGAAGCAATATCTACAAACTCCGAATTGAAGACACCAGCCTCCACCTGAGCACGGTAACGCCATGTCAGCCACATGACATCGAGAGGATCACAGGCGAAGGTTTTTCCCGTGTCCCGGGCAACATGAAAAATCACTTTGTTCCAATCTTTCTTCCACATCTGATTACTGTGAGAGCATGACAAGCGCTGCATGACTTTAATCTATCCTTCAATCTTACAATTAATAAATCGGCACACACACACACAATACTTTCATTCTCAATTTAAGACAAAAAATCCGCTATTGAAAGAAATCATGCAGATGAGTTATTTATCTGTGCTGGTTAGAATTTTAAAATTGATTGTGCTCATCACTTAGTCTCTCCTTGTGAAAAGGCAGAAGCAAAATATGAGGCACAATTAAGATAGGAGTAGATTGAAAACTGCAGTGGAGATATTTGGAAAAAGTACTTTTTGATTGTTTTCTAAGCATTGTCACAATAAACAATCAGGAAAGTGCTCCAATGTATAAAAAAAAAAAAAGCATGACACTGATCTTTTCTAGATGAGTTGAGTGTTGCACTTTGCAGCACCTACCTGCAGATCCGCTCCTTGAAGCCTACAGTCCATGTATTTTTCCCACATATAAGACAAGTCGCTCTGCCATGGACTGGCCATGATGTCCACGACTCCAGGTAGACCGCCAATCAAGATGCTGAGGAGGCCAAGAGTAATAATGAAGTGAACATTCCCAGCTCTTCCAAAGTTCTTCGACTAGCGTCGACCGAATCCCCAAATGATCTTTGGAGTCGTTCATAGCAGATTCATGCTTCACTCAGCTGCTTTTTCGCCCCCACTTTTTCATTCAGCATCTGCAGAGGTACCACATGACCCTTGGTTACTTAGAGACTCAGATGACAAATCTGTCCATCACACAGCAGCAACACGCACTTTTACCTGAACTGGACCCGCAACTTGCGACACACCAGAGAATAAACAAAACAACACGGATACGAGGGCTTAAACTAGCTATTTTGCTAAACTAGCTGCTATGTGACAGAAGCTGGTGAAGTTACAAATGTTCTACTACTCATTTCCGGTCCGGTCATGTTTTAAAAAGTAAATGCAGTCTGTTGAATCCTTTTAGGGACTTGCCTACCACATTTTAAGACCAAATAATTACTAAATGAAAGTTAGAATAAATGGTGAGTTAATTAAAACAAAGTTATCGTTTAAAGATGCATTCCATGGGTTTGCCACAAGGTTTTATGTTGAAAACTCTTGTTGGACAATGTTGTCTCTGTTCTCACTCGCTTGACTCTTCTAGCGTGAATGAAAAAAACATACCTTATTTGAAATGAGCCCCGATAGTTACATACTCGCTTTGCATAATTAAAAGCACTTTCTAATACTAGGCGCCCCAAAATGTGGTAATATAATAGTAATTGCAATGTAATCATTCATCAGTATCAATTCCACTCAGCTCGAGTGTTGCACTGTTTGCATGGCAGCTGTCGACGCAGTTCGTGTATTGTTAAAGTTGGTTCTATAATTACTTACCTTTAATGGAATACAGAGTTCGCATGTCTTGTCTCCGTGCATAATGTCAAATGCAAAAGAGGATGAGAGTATTAGCACACATACCTGTTTTTCCTCCGTAAATGAAAACAACCTACTGGTTATTATAGTCTCGGTAACTTTAAACCTTATTTTTGACTGCAAGGCACAATGTCCCCTTCATTCAGAATACAATACAATACAACAAAATACAATTTTATTTATATAGCGCATTTTACAACAGCTTTAACAAAGCGCTTCACATATAGATATGGAACAATCACAAAGACAGCGAAAACAGTCAATTGAAACACAGACTAACATACAAGTCAGTCAAAAGGCAAAGAATAAAATAAGTCTTTAAACGAGTTAAAAAAAAATATGCTGTAGGGCACTGCAACACGGGATTATTAATTGAGTTTTATTATTTAAAATACGGCATTTTTACGATTTTATGGAATAATGTCCTTGGCAAATCAACTTCAATTTAGGTTTGAAATATTTTCAAAAATGTATGGAATCTACATAATCACCAGGATAACTTGAAATTGCCTTAATCTCAATCAAGAATAAATTTGTTTTGATCCTTAAGACAAATTGCAGGGAAATTCATCTCATTCACTTCCGTGTCTGTTTTTTTTCCATTGGATGACGCACGATTAAATTAAGGAATAAATCACATCTCATGGTGGATTCGGGTGCAATATAAATTTGTGAAACGGCATGTGCAAATAATATTCCAACGGGACGTTTATAAAATGCCTGCCTTTAAAAAAAAAGTATGCGCTTTGCCGATTATTGTTGGATTATAGATGTAATTTCTTCTACTAAACACAAGAGGTCACTATGACAATGCAAACAAATTTGTTAGAAAAACCTTTTTATTTTTTTCTGCCCACCATGTAAACTCATCCCACAAAGCTTGAACAGGAACTTCAATCATATCTGTCGATATTACTAATAGAAACAAGCCCAAACCAACAGGAAATAGTGTCATGTGTTACTATAACGTATTTCACATTAAATTACTAATCCCTTGAGTTTTATTCTCAGTTTATGTGCACTCGGGAAAACAATGTCAACATAATAGTGTCCATATTTACAATTCTGTTGGGATTTTATAATGTAAAAATGCAGATAAGAATAGCAATGAGGCACAATAAAAGGCACAGTAAATTCACCTCAGTGGCATTTTCAGCGGTTACATCACAGTAACGCCGAGTGGCTTCTATTTTTTGCTCAATACTCGCCGTTCCTCTCAACGCAGCCCACGCCGACTGCATTGTCGGGACACTTGCAGGAGCGACCGTTGGGTGTTGCTAAGCAGAGGTGTGTGCAGCCGCCGTTGTTCACCGCACAGTAGTTTTGTCCTGTTGGAGGAAGCATACAGATGCAGGAAGGCCCTATTAAAATAAACGAGCATAGCAGGGGAGCGACAGGAAACAGCCTCTTCGTGGTTTGTTTTACAGACATATACATCCTTACAGAAAACACATAGCTAACAGCAGATGTTGGAGGCCCTCCCACTGGTCTGCACATTCCCTGGATTCATGCATGCAGCCTTATCGAGAAGGGAGGACGAGGCCTCGGGCTGTTGTGGGCTCAGTCATATTCAGTCATATTCTCACTCAGTGTTATCTTGGTTTGGTCAAAGAGAGAAGCTACACTTTATGGTCGTAAAAACACCCTTGGAACACTTCAAAGCGGGCCCAGTGCTCATAAAAAAATGGGATTCATTGAAGGCTAGATTTAAGGCCTGACTTGAGGATAGCCGATAAAAGTATGAGGGTCAAGGCCTTTCTAAGAAAGGCTCATGAGGAGGACAGTAAACGAAAGGTGACACTGGGCAGGAAGGGGACTTTGCTCACTCAACACCGGAGAGAGAAAATGTCAACATGAATCCATATTGCGGTCATTGCATTCACCTGAAGGACATTGGGCGTAGGCTGTGGTGATCCCATATAGCTTGGAGCGTTTCTGAGGCTGGAACTCGTCAGACTCCCTGCCCGTATAGCGGTCCACTGTGACCACAGCGTCCCTGTAGTAAATAATACCAAAGAAAAGTGAGCGATCCAATACTCAGACAGATGAGAAACTCCTAAAAGTGACCAGTCTGTGTGTTTTGTGTCAGGAGTGAGTAAGTGTGGGCAGATGGGACTGGCAGAGTTTGTTGATGTGCAACTGTGGAAGCGTATACCTTCCCCCAACTGAGGTGGAGAAATTGCAAGCAGCTGCCACTTTTTAGGATGCCTTTCCACATAGACACACATACACACAAACAGACATCCCAACCCCCGCCGATCTAACACCACAAAATGAACCACATGGGGGAAAAGCTAGACAGTATCAAGTTGAGAGTGTCTGAGGATGGGAAAGCATCCAAGCTTTTTAATGCCAGTGTAGTGCAAGCTCACATGTTGAATGCCATGGGAGGTGTGAAGTTTATGTTCTGAGAAAAAGTTGGAAAAATATGCATTTGAAAGTCAAACCTCCATTATGCTTGATGTCACATGAGAATCATTTTATTCGTGCAACCACTTCAGATAAGTTGTGTGTCTCTATGTCCTGGCTAAAGACTGACCTCCCAGACACTCTTCTACTTGTGAGATTGTTTCACAAACTTATGAGTGAGTTCACACTTCTAAATTTGATCATACACTTTAGTTATAATTGCGCAGATTTTCTAGGGGAAATTTTATCTCATGTAAATACAACTTTTGGAACCATGGTGACTGGGCTCCAACAAGGGTGGAAAGCAAATAATTCAAACCTTCGCCAATCTGTGTAGTAGATGTTCTTCCCAAAGGAAGTGACTCCAAAAGGGTACTGAAGGCCCTCCAAGATCTGTCTACGGTCTCCTCGGCCTGGGTTGGTACACTCCACTTTATGTGTGCCTACACGCAACAGACTACAATCAGCTCTGATTTCCAAAAGGCACTTCATTGACCACTTCGTCGCCGCGCCCTCTGACCTACCCGCATCCACCCAACACAGCAGAGAACTCTGGGCATCGTAGGTCAAACCGTTCGGCAGGCCCAGATCGTCTTTAATAAGCACCCGTCTGTTGGCGCCGTCCATGTAAGAGGTTTCAATCTTGGGAGCGTCTCGGTTCCAATCGGCCCAGTACAGATTACTGTAACGATGTAGAAATAAATGAATGGAAACAACGTCTGTTACAGTTTTGTAGAATATCAATCAATTTATCCATTCAGCCATTTTCTGCAGGGCTTTGGATTGTTTTAAGAAAACACCATCACGCACCCATTGGGTGGGTCCACGATAATAGCACGGGGGTTGACGAGACCGGAGTCTACAATGACACGTCGTTGGGAGCCGTCAAGCGAGGCCACCTCGATGCGGTCCGCCACAGAATCAGTCCAGAACATATTTCGTCCCAGGTGGTCGATTGCAATCCCTTCTGGACTCTGCAGGTCTTTGACAAAAAAAAAAAAAAAGTCAAGTCCACGTCTTAACAATTTGTTTCTGACAAGTGAGTGTGAGAAATGGATGTAAAGGGAGGTTTTACCTGATCTAATGATCGTCACAGGCTCTCCCCCCTGAATGCTGGCCTTGCTGATTGATGGAGACGTGATCTCGGTCCAGTAGATCATCTTGTCCACGCAGTCGTAGGCCACTCCAATAACTACTTTCTCCTGTGGAGCAGACGCCAAACAACAGCTTTGAACCGCGCTTACTTCAAAAACAAGTGTTCCCAAATACAAACATGAAGCAGATGTATTTTCTGACATTAATGACTTAACATAAATCTACCGCCGCACATTACGAAAAAGCCACGCCAGACTTAAGAACAGCCGATGTGAAAAATCAGAGAAATGCAAATTTCAGTTGCACGGAGCTGATGTTTGTAATTAAGGAGAATGTCACCAAGTGCCTCAAGTAACGGGCAGGCAGGCTTTGAATTCAAGCTGCTACACTGGAAGCACGATGAACACAACAGGCTTTTTACAAGCATTTTATGAGACACCTCACCTGACGCCTTGAAAATAACAGCTTGATGGTAGTGGAAAAAAATGTACACCACTCATTAGACCATATGAATCAAGTTGCACTTGTTAGCAGCTGTTCATATAAACTGTCATGGTCTGCTTTGACCACGTGGATCTTAAACGAGATGAAAAGGGAAAAACTCACAGGTAGATGGAGGACAGTCTTGGCGTCTTCTTTCTTCATATCGTAACCTTCAAGGGGGACGTGCTCAATCCTGCCGCTCTGTGCGTACAGCAGATGTGTGCCAGGCGGCAGTGGGTAGATGTCAGGTCGAGGGGTGGGGCCAATGGGTGGTCTCACCCCACCATGGTCAATACCTAACAGACAATGAAAACACAATCATAAATTGATAAATGATTTGTAGGAACGGACCAACTGTTTGTAATGTATCTGAAAATAATAGAATAAAAGTGTGTGGTATAAAATCAACTGTAATGAACTCACACATGGGTCGACCACCAGGACCTGAGCGTGTCCCTGGGATCTCCTGTCCGTTGCGGTCCACACACCAGCAGTGCCCTGTGCTGCCATGGCACTGCATGGATTCATAGTTGCCGTTCTCATCACACGTGGGGATGTACTGCCCAACAGGAGGTCGCGGACCACGAGGGCCAAACTCAGTCACACCAAGAAGACTGTCTCTGTGGCTCTCACATTGCGTTTTTGTCCGCTCTGAAAGAAATGCGTGGGCATGGATTTTATGACGCATCTTCATTTCCTTTCTCCTTGTTTTATCTTAAATGAGACAAAAACTCCCCCTTAAAAAAAATAAAAAAACAGATGCCAGCTGTGCAAAATTCCCTGCACACAGATCCAGTGGCAGCCATCCAAAACAAAGCAGCTGGATGTTAGCAGACATAACAGAACACATGTTTCCTGTCAGTCCACCGAGGGGTGTGAAATCACATTGGCTGTTGAAGTCATTCATTGGCCTAGCGAGATGAAAAAAAAAAACTGCCGGCGTGCCTTCAAACTTACCTGGGGAGCAATAAAAGCCATCGCCGTAGTAACCCGGCCTACACTGGCAGGTGAAGGATCCCTGGGTGTTGTAGCACACCGCGTCCTGGTGGCACCTGCCCGGCTGGCACTCGTCTATGTCTTCAAGGCAAAAAAAACATGAGCTATCATTCCACTCATGTTATGGTTAGCGTTGCACAGAATGATTTGGGAGTCAAGCAAGGACTCCGACACTATGAATGTGACTTATGGAGTAGCAGCCAAGGAAGAAGCTATACTCTGAAATGTCCATCTGTTTTCGATGTTTTACTATCCCGTTCCAGCAAGTACATGATGTAACCCAGCTCACTTCCCCCCCCGGCTCTTGAGCAGATGGTGCAACAATTCAAGTCTGTATAGTGGATTTGTGTCTCTGAGGTTTTACCTTGGCAGACTCTTCCATCTCCTGTGAACCCGGGCAGGCAGGAGCAGATGTAGGAGGAACCTCCAGTGTAGCTACATTGAGCACGCTCAGGAATGTCACAGGTATGAGTACCTTCTTCACACGCGTCCGTGGGTCGATTCACAGCTGATGGGTGAAGGAGGCCAGACAAATGCAGCTGAGTACATGTTTCGTGCTGAGGCAGAAATGTCCACTCGAAACAGCTCCCCTATCAAATCATTCACTCCCAAAGACGTATTTATGTCGTTTCAGAGTAGAGTAGGACTGAAGATGATTAACTTTCCTTTTTTGATTTTTTTTTCCTGGAAATTTCTTTCCATATGTTCACCCTTCCCCTCAAGGAACACAAAAGGAATGTTTAGTATCTGCATTTTTGAAGAAATCTCGGGTTTTGTCAAAAAGACTTTTGTTCTGTGGGTTGATGAGCAAACCCCAAGAAAGCAAATCCTAGCTCTGCCAGTGCTGTCACAAACATCTATCATTACTCACATTTTGTTGCATGAAATAACAGCGCTTGTAAGTTATTTCATTTGGTGAGCCGAGTACTTACCAACGCACGTCTGCCCATCGCTGGCAAATTGATATCCATCGAGACATTCACAGCGGAAGGTGCCAGGCTGGTTGTTGCAAATAGCGTGTGAGTCACAAATCTCAGAATTCTCTCTGCACTCATCAATGTCTAATGGAGATAAGTAACAGTTATCAGACAAGAATCATGTTAATAATAAATGACACGTAATCTCCTAAATCCGGATTTGTCAAATTTGTGTCTTTCATTAGCAGATGACAGGAGATCAGAGCTAATGAAGATTTGTTCATTACAAATGGTTCCAGATAGCATCTGTCTAAAATACATCCTTCCTCTTTGTACTGTATATGCCTTCCTGTCTCACTCTGGTTGAAAAGGACGATTGAAAAACGTTTCCCACGCGTGGTTTTCCCCAAATTAGTGAGATTGTTCAGTCATGAAAGACAAATCAACTAGAAATGTGTGTACGTCTAATCGACAAATGACGCCAGTCTATCTCACGGGACAGCGGGTTTTCTTGAAAGTAAATATTTTGGCAACAATCTACCGAATATTGAAATTGACCATACCGTAACACGTGCGTCCGTCACCAGTGAAGCCAGAGGCGCACTGGCATGTGAACTTGGTCCCCTCTTCAGGTCGACAAACCGCATTGGTGTCGCAGCCGTGTCTTCCGGTGAAACACGGATTCTCTTCTGGTTGTCCTCCTGAGAAAAGTCATTTGATTCATAGCAAACACAGTTTTTGCCAGCATGTCATGGTGACACGGCAGGAAAAGAGCTAGGACGAAAACAATAATGTCCGGAAGCTCACCGTTGATGTTTCCGATTTTGTTGCTCATGGCGAAGCGGATGAGTTCATTTTTGGAGTCGTACATGACAAAGACCTGGTCCACGTTGAGCATCTGCGTGGGCCGCATGTCTCTCGTGGACTCGTCATGCTGACAACCTTGGAAGGAAATGGTCTGACGCCACTGATACGTCCTCGTCTCGTCCTTGGTTCCATCGGGCAAGTTGACCACGTACTTCCGCGTGGAGGATGAAGTGATTACTGAAAGGAAATAACAATTTTCTTCCCGTGTAAACATGTTCTTAAATTAGTACTGGCATTTCCACAATGGGGGTTTACTTACAGTTGCTGCTGTACTGGTAGATCTCAGAGTAGGACTCCACCTGAACGGTGGAGTCGCGAGGCACCTCAGGAACTCGACCCTCCAGGGTTGTGCTCACCGCAAGGTGGTCGTGTTCATCGATGCCTGTAAATTCCTGCCTGATTGTCAGCTTTTCATTCCCGGGTAGAAAGGTGACCTCAGCCTGCCGAGTGAAAACTCCTCCTAGGAGACGAGCACAAAAAGGGTTAATAGAGACCACCCCAGCAATAGATTAGCTGCCGCCCCTTGGGTCTACGCTGAGGTCATTCTTGGGAATTTCAACGAGCACAGCTGTATGACGAATTGTGACATTCGGATACTGAATCTCTCCCTCACCGATAATGCTGAAGCCGTTCTTGAAGCCGGGCTGCTCAAGAGCAAAAGCCCACCCGATCACACCGCCCAGCGCTGATAGGGGCATCAGCGAGGGTCCGAGGCTCTGAGGGATGTCACTGATGGCCACATAAGAGCGTCCGTCGTTCACCACCACGTACGAGTGCAGATCGTTGCTGTTGAAGCGCTCCGGAGTGGGAGAGTTGCCCACGTACACCTGGCCATGTACTTTACCGTTCATCCGCTGAGGTTTTCCTAGCAAGACAAATAAGCATTGTCAATATTCATTGACGTCTCGCCATATCTGGACTGTCGGAGAATCATTTCCAGGAAGGCGTCATCATCATTCTGTGTAGCAATGATTTGTTATTGAGTTCAGTTTGGTTTTGTTGTTTTTGATGGGTTAGAAATGCAGCAGCATATACTACACCACTAGCACCAAACCTAAACAGTTGTGACATCAATGAATACTCAAATAATTTAAAAGTAAAACATTCCATGAATCCCAACTAGAGTAAGTGATCTTAATCTGGCCAAAAAAAAGCATCTTCTTCTAATTGTATGTGAACGTAAAGTAGCCATACCCTCTGCCACGCACTGTATCCCATTGCCATAGAAACCGGGCCTGCAGTGACAGCAATACCCACTGGAGTGGTCCTTGCAGTCAGCAAATTGGGAACACTTTTGTCTGTTATTTGAGCATGTGCCAAGGTTGTACGCAAACACTAAAACACAGAAGCAAATGCAGAAAATCATATCAATTCAATCCAATGACATCAACAGGCAGCATTACAACTCACCATCGACATTTATATCCGTGTCCTCCACCACCAGCACTTCTGAATTGTCGGGTCGGTGGGGCTGGTATTGAACGGGTTCTACCTGGATCTGTTCCTCTTCTGGTTCAACAGGAGGGTAAACCTCTTGCTGTCCATTCGTATACACAACTCCCCTGGAATCAGGGGCTTCTTCTATGTCGACGGTGGAATGGGACAATGTTGCCTCAGTGGGCAGCTCGCTCACCTCTCCTGGAGCCACATTAGTAAAATAAGGCGACGTTCCAATCTCATACACCCAAACCCCCCTGAGTCCTGAGTTGGTCTGCCTGAATGGGTGAAAGCACATTTTTCAATGAAAGCAACACAATGGAAATGTACGACGTGACATACTCGGCTAAAGCACTGACGGATGCGTCTTTGTCATTGGTGGTGCGGTAGTATGGGCCCTGACTGGAAAACAGGAAACCTTGAACCAGGCCTTGACTGAACCCAGCGTGCAGGATGACGCTAGTCTCCCCTACGGGAGTATTTGTATACTGTATCCCATCTCTGGGATATAGCATTATAGCATATGAAGAAGACCCCACTGATGCAATGGCCAGTTGAAAGGTGTTTCTCTGTTAAGGGAAAAATGGCATGAGCATTTAATTCATGAGTGTGCCTTCAGTATCTATTTGCCATTCAAACAGACTAGTGGCTGATGCTGACATCGTTTGCAGCCCTAAAGGCCAAAAGGTCACGTCCACAAACCACTCAGACATCTTTCACATGATTGCATCATTATGAGGCTCACCTTCTTCTCGCCGGTGCTTTCAGTCTCCTTTTGGGCGACGTCTATCCAGGTGATGACCACCACGTGGGTGGGACTGACTTCTTGGTCTTCTGGGAAGGCTCTGTTGATGTGCTCCGCAGCCCGACGCAGCATATCCGGGCTGCTGTCTTCACGGAAGAAAACGTTCCCCTCTGCATCGCTTGTGTCAAGATCTCCGTGCAGAGCCGCGATCATTCCGAAGGGAGCGGGCATTTTGCCAAGGTAGGTCGACTCGGTTTTGGGCTGCGCAGTGGCGATGAAGCCGTTGGTGTTGATCTGAAATGACAAGATGAGGATTGGCGAGGCTTGGAACTGGGGACGACTTTGTTCACAAGAACTAGGACAGACACGTGAAGGACTGTTCCAGTCCAATGTGTCCCACTTTGATCTCTATCCCAAACTCATTAGACTAATGATCCAAGGCCGCTCCTAGGCGGCACATGAGCGCTGATGAACGAGATGCCATTGGACAACGGTTTTACTTTCTTCACGAGGCAGATGAAAAGAGGAGCTGGGATCATGTCAAAAACACACGCAGACGCCCCCGGCACATGGGGCTCCTTCACTTCCTGATCAGGGGGTGGGCGGTGGGGGGTGGGGGGAGCAAGAACGCTACGTTTCCTGTCCTTACCCCTGACCAGCAGCCCCAGAGAGCCTCAAGTCATCTTCATTACAGCCACTTCCTGGCCCAAAAGCTGGGAAAATGGTCAGTCAGTGTGCGATTTAGACCTTTTAAGTAAGTTGCCATTGCGTATCATGACTTTTTATTGTATATTTGTTTTTTTGGATGGTTAAAGCTTTGTCAGATATAAAGAGGTGAGTGTTCCCCCACCGGGCACAGACACTAGTTCATATGTTTTATCTGCTGCGTGAAGAATTTTAATTGGAGCTGACTAATATGTTTGTGGTGGGTGACGTAACGGAACAGAGGGGAAACCCCATGCATGTTTTTGTTTTAGTAAAAAAAATATTTATTCCCAATTTAGGGCACAGATATGCACCAAAACAATTCCCACATGACTCAAAAGTGGACATCGAAGTTGCAGATGGAAACCTTCACAAAATAGTCTGTCAGTTAAAGACAGTATTTGTTGGTATATGAATTCCTATGGTAACCAGAGTCTGGTTAAATACGTAAATTATTCTCTCATGCATTAAAGCTGAAAACAAAGACACAGCCCTTTTATTTAAAAAGCAGATTGGGAGAATATAAAGGGGTACTTGTGTGTCCCACACAATGGTGGATCTTTCATACAATTTTGCATTTTTTTTTTTTACATTAATATGCTCCTCATAAGAACTTCAGTGATAGGGCAGGAAACAACTGAAAACATTACTTTTGGGAAGTAGGCTACATTCACACAAAAGAAGAGCCAACCACTTGGTTATATACTTAAGTAGGAGGCACTTTGGGTTGTAGGTCAACAGTGAAGTGATAACCTGGGGCTGCAAGAATGTGAGAAGGACACGTGCATTCCAAACGATTCATGCAATCTTTGTGATAACCAAGTCAATATTTAAGAAAACAAATACGTCATTCTTTCACACATATGGTTTTTTCGTTTGATAAACCCCAAAGAAGTGCGTAATTGCGCAAGACCATCGTGGATAGTCCAACCAAACCAGAGGACGTTTTGACATTTTTATTTCCATGGTAATAATAGTAAAATGCGGATTTACTTACAAAGATGCTGTTAAAAGTGCCATCATAAAAGAGCACAGGCTTTTCCAGTTCAAGTCTGTGCGTGAGGTCATCGCCCGCGTCCAACTGTTGATCTCCAGCGCTCGGACCGAACGGGAAAAAGTCTCCTCGCGTTAAGCTCTGAGCTGACGCCACCATTGCGAGGAAAGAGGCGCAGACGAGCCACGCTTGCTCCAGCCAAGCCATTGCTCGTGTTCTACAGGGGCTTCGGAGCAGTCCTGGTTGTGCTTGAGTCTGCAGCACCGTGACCGGAGCGGAGGAGGTCCACGGAGCAGAGTGACGCCCGGCCTCCAGTGAGGAAAGTTCAGGCAGAGTTTGAAGGACTTGGGGCGGAGTTGAGCTGAGCTGAGGGGGGCGCTCCGGGCTTCTTTCATCAAATAGCAATACTAGAAAAGGAAATGAGAAGGAGGACATGCTTGATCTTAAAGGCAGATTTCTCAAGTAGTCTCTTTCACTTTGGAAAAAAAAGAACATCACAAATCTCACACATAAGCTTTCACTTTACTTTTACGTTGCACACCTGGAAAATAATAACCTCTCGTAGTGCCACTATCTTGACCAACATAAAGACTACAGTATCTTGGGAAAACTTATTAAACTTAAAATAAGTATCTTATAATCCACATTTGTGTAGTTTAAAAATGTACATCTGAATAAATAAATTAAAGAAATAGATCAATTAATTAATACTGATTCGGTTAAAGTAAGCTGCACATAAGAATTGTAAGTGAATATTTAAAGAACTGTTATAAAATTAAATGCAAATACACTGAGATTAAAAAGTAAACACAACTGAATCTATCTATCTATCTATCTATCTATCTATCTATCTATCTATCTATCTATCTATCTATCTATCTATCTATCTATCTATCTATCTATCTATCTATCTATCTATCTATCTATCTATCTATCTATCTATCTATCTATCTATCTATCTATCTATCTATCTATCTATCTATCTATCTGTCTATCTATCTATCTATCTATCTATCCGTCTATCAAAAGGTTGTTTTTCCTTCAAAAAAGAACGAGGAAGAAAAAGGGAAAAGAAAAGTTGTCTTTGTTTATTTACAACCTTTACATCTACCATGACCAAGGTGTTTTTTTTATTTTTTCATTTATTGTTATCTGCTGAATTAATTGTGCAGGCCCGCAAGGGTCATGTTAACTCTGCCTGGATTTCCACCACACTTATTGTTGAATAATCCTGCCTGTTGAAATCTCAAATTAGTTTCATCTCCTTTCTTAGGGACTTACCTCAGGTAACATCTTGTCAAGTGAAATTTTACTCACTCATTCAAACTACAGCAGCCCAGCTTTTGCCATCTTGAAGTGAAACGTCCTTTACTGTATTATCTACCTCCGTTTATAAAGTATCCGAATAAAGGATCCACTGTGTGAAGATCCACTGAAGCCATATTAGTGCATTTGGAGACAAGCCAGAGGCCTATCGGGGCACTGACATCACCGCATGGCCCAGTAACCACCGACAGAATCTGATGGCCGCTTGGATTAAAACATTATGACCACAGACTAGACACTCAACATTCAAGCTTTGAGAATAAACTTTTTTTCCTCCTGTTTTATGGATGGACAGTCACTTGAGTGTGTTCGCTCGATTTTGTGCCAGCTGACCTTTATGCGTCATCTTCTTAAACTTATTTCTTCATTCTTCAAAACAAGCCAATTTGCCCTGTTTTGAATAGTTGAGCCAGCTGCATCAACATTGTGTTTCTGGACCATATAGGCTGCCTCAGATGTTTATACAGCAGACAAAATAACGATAAATTGAGCCTTGAGCTTACATCCATCCTGACCACGTTTGTGCAATTTTGGAAAGTGAATGAGGCAATAGTTTTTGAGTTCACTGTATTTGGCTTAGATACCATTATAGGGTAAATGTAAATGTAATGCAGGACTTTACCATGTTTCCATGTATAACATAGGTTAACAGTGCCATCATGTGACCATTGTGGGTAATGAGATGGAGGCGCTGGAATAAACATTTTAACCACACATACAATTTCTTCCACAATGTATCCTAGTCTAACCCAAATCACTTTGAATGAGAAGTAAGGTACATCTTGAGGTGACAGGGAACATATTTTCTTTCCCATATTTACACCAGTGGGAAATTTGGAGTCTTTTGGTAAGCTAACAACATAACATATACGTCTTTGGAGTGCAACATAAATGATCAATTCAGGTTCCACTGAGATTTGAACTCAGATCGCTGGATTCAAAGTCCAGAGTGCTAACCATTACACCATGGAACCCTGCTATGGTAGCTTTGGGATTGTGCAGTGTTACAACGGTGTGGAGTGATGAATGCGGTCACCAAATGACCTTCCACTTTGGCCTCTTGCATTTTCACATGCTCCACCGATGTGAAACCACCCCCACACTTATCACCAATTTTGCAAACCTTGCTCATATTTGACTTGATTCAGACATTTTACTCCAACAAACGGTCATTGTCTTCACATTGCTCGTTCAAGAGATTAGCCCTCATGTCTTTTGTGATGAACACTGATATTAAATGTATTAGTGTTTCAAACCACAGACAGGGCGGGGACGAAAGTTTTGCAATAGGAAATGTGATTTTGGCGTCTTCACCCACTAAAATGGGCGTATGAGTGAATGTTTAATGCAAGCTTCCTACTAACTAGGCTTCAGAGTGACATTTTGTTTTTAGGGACACCATCAAAATGTATCATCATACAGACAGCAGCCTCTAATAATTTTATTATTACTTTTTTGGGGGGGGGGGGGGAGGGACAGTTTGTGATATGGTATGCCTAATGTTTTTTAATTAATTACTAGCAGCTTTCATTTCCAGTCAAACTTGCTGGCAATTGAACATCCGGCCTATATACCTTTTCAAAACTTGAACTTAAAGTGGCACCATATACTTACATAAAAATGAGAAAGTCTTTAAGCCTGCATGATCTAAACATTGCCATTTTAGCATCAACATTGAGTATTATCTTTGAACCTGATGCTGGGGCTGTTGGGTGTACGTGCGAAGCAGCACTTGTCTCCAGGGACCCTTTAGCTGGCGTGAGGCGCTCCCTGACAGGGTTAAAGGTACAACAATCGTACGTCAGCTGACGCGACCAGTGACGTCACTGCAAAGGGGGCGTGCCATGCAGCGAGATCCAGCCATCCGACCAGGGAGGGAGGTTGCAAGATCTGGTCCCGTGCAGCTTCCTTGCCGCCTCCGTCTGTGCACCTCCGAGAGCGAGCGGCCGGCCGGCCATCCTCATCCGATCATGTGCTTGCGCTTGTGTCAGGCTCAGGAAGTGAGCCTCATTCCTCCCTTGCCGCTTCCTTTCTCTTGACTGCGTTGTCGTCCGTGCTAAGTCGCTTCGTCTGCACCGGCTTGAGCTGCTTTTGACGCGATCGCTGGTCAGGAGCCGGGCTCCTCCTCCTCCTTCTCGTCCTCATCGCGGAGACGCTCATGGAGGCCCCGGTGGAGGAGACTCGGGAGTCATTCCCCCTGCCCACTCTCACGCCGGCCGTGCCCCCTTACGTGACCCTGGGTCTGACGGTGGTCTACAGCGCCTTCTACTCACTGCTCTTCATCTTCATCTACGTCCAACTGTGGTTGGTGCTGCGCTACCGGCACAAGCGCTTCAGCTACCAGACCGTGTTCCTGTTCCTGTGCCTGCTGTGGTCGGCCCTGCGCACGGTGCTCTTCTCCTTCTACTTCAAGAACTTTGTCACGGCCAACACTTTGGGGCCTTTTCCCTTCTGGCTGCTGTACTGCTTCCCCGTGTGCCTGCAGTTCTTCACACTGAGCCTCATGAACCTCTACTTTGCACAGGTGAGTGCAAACATGATGCCGTCCTTTGCCAGTGGTAAGGCCGAACTTGAGTCTTCTACAGAGAGGTTAATATTTGCTAATATTTTCTTACACACCACAGCCACATAAGAGGGGCAGAATATTAATATTTTTCATACCACCTGCAAAAACTATGCAGCTTTCCAAGTGTTCATGAGCGACATTAAACTTTAGTGGCTCGGTTGGTAAGTGTAAGACAAGCAGTTTAAATCCCACTTAAGTTAAAGTACACTTTCAAACCATTAAAAATACACCTGTATTTAAAAAAAAAAAAAAAAAAAAACATTACCATCGACAGGCTCGCAAAAGCATTTGTATTGCAGTGTTATAACCCTTTTAGCGACAAATATTTGAACAGAAACAATGGAGCAGCACATGTAGACAGATACCGTAACGTAAGATTGTTTACTTTTTCCTCTGTGACTAACAACAAATATGACTGCGGTATATTGAGGCGGTTCAACCGGCTCCTTGTACAAACATTGTGTTGAAAAACATCCATAAAAAACAAAATACAATGATCTGTAAAAGCTTTCCAAAATATTTAATATTCAAATCAAGGAATATTTTTGGTTATCCTCTTATTTTGACTTTAATGCCCGCAGCATATTACAAAAAAAAATGGGACGGTGGCAGCAAAACAATTGACGCATGGTCAACAAAGACCTGTTCAAAACATTCCACAGGTAAACAAGAGGATCAGGTTGAATTTCCTAAAATTGATAGGATACCATGCTACTGCTTTTAATTTTTATAAATGTAACTCCAATTTTTTTATGCACTATTTAATAGACTTTCACAAGATTATAACTGAGCAATTAATGGTGTGCCATTTGTATAAAATGATTTCTCAGTGATGACAAACTGAAACTAAAGTTCTATTTATAATCAATTTATTGACAACAGTCGTCCCACTGAGGTGCCAGCGTGATAACACACTTCGTTCCAATCACATTTTACGAGTGACTCATTCCTCATCTGCTTACGTAATTCGCATATCAACCAAAAGCTTCTCAGCCCGCTAACTAAAGTTTATTCTTAGCTGCAGTAGAAAATGTGTGGGGAAAAAGTGTAAGCCAGCAAGCTTCCTGTTTGATTTTTTTTTTTTTGGGTATTTGCTGCAATTTGAATACAGAAGTGAAGACGGCTTGTTGCATCACAACAACACGAGGTATTTACAGTACACCATTTTCTCTTTCTCATGACAGGTCGTGTTCAAGGCCAAGTCCAAATATGCACCAGAGCTCCTGAGATACAGGTAAGATAAAGTCACGTGACAAGTTTTACAGTGTGCGAAGAAGAGTTATGGTCTTCGTAGTACAAAATTTGCAAGAGAAAAATGCTTCCACGATTTCTTGAATTTGCACAACTCTTTTGTGTCCCCGCAAGGCTGCCACTGTACCTTGTCTTCCTGTTCATGAGCGTGCTGTTTTTGGCCGTCAACCTGGTGTGCGCCATGCTGGTGAGGACATCGTCTGCGGACGCCCGCACTGTGGTGCTGGTGAGGGTTGCCATCAACGACACCCTCTTCGTCTTGTGCGCCGTCTCGCTCTCGCTGTGTCTCTACAAGATTGCCAAAATGTCCTTGGCTAACATTTATCTGGAATCCAAGGTGAGTAATGAGCAACCATGTTTAAGAACACAGATGAGGAGTTTTGGTTTGATGTCCTTGTGATTCTTTTTCAGGGAACGTCGGTGTGCCAGGTGAGTGCCATAGGAGCCATTGTTATCCTCCTGTACACGTCCAGGGCCTGCTACAACCTGGTGGTCCTGGGATTGTCCAATAAGAGCATCAACTCCTTTGACTATGACTGGTACAACGTTTCTGACCAGGTAAGCCTCAGAATTTCATCTCATATTGCATTTCATTGCAAAACTTTAGTTTTTTTTTGGTGCAATGACCGGTAAAGCAATATTTTGACCGACCGGCGTAGAAACAAATGCTCTCTTACTTTAGGCAATTTATTAGGTCGCTAGTGGTCCATACTCAAAGTAGCCCCTTGATAAATAAAATAAAAAAAGAAGAGAAGATCACCAGCTCACTAGCAACCCGAATGAAGTCGGAATAAATCAAATAGCAAGAATTAAAACTCTCTGGATTATTCTCGACATGTTTGTATTTTCTTTCAGGCAGATCTACAGTCCACTCTAGGCGACACAGGCTACGTGGTCTTTGGGGTGATCTTGTTCATATGGGAGCTGCTCCCCACTTCTCTTGTCGTTTTTTTCTTCAGAGTCCGCCAGCCCAACCTGGACAGGGTGAGTCACCAGTAAGCTTGTGCCATTGCTTCCTTTTTGCATCTTCCAGGGATTACAAAATTCACTGCACCTTGTGCAATACTGGAAGCTTAATCATGAGAAGAGGCGGTAGTTGTGGTGCAACTTTTATCAGCGTGATGTTTAGTGGAAGGAGCTGAAGGAGACTGTAAGTGATGTTTCTTTGAAACCAGAAGAAAACAAGCAATGTGGGTCTCTGTCTTGTCTCGCAGACCGGTTCTGGGATTCCAAGTCACGTCTTCTCGTCCAGGGCTTATTTCTTCGACAACCCTCGACGTTACGACAGTGATGATGACCTTGCATGGAGCGTCATGCCTCAGAACATCCAAGCCAGGTTTAAAACATTATTCCTTAAAAATGTAGTTACAGGAAGAGATGTTTAATGCACGGGCAAAACACTGTTTTGGCTCACTGAGTGTTTTTAAGAAACAATTTCTCAATTTAAAAAAAAAAAATACTTGTGACTTAAAAGTTTGCCTACTTCAGACTCAATGACACTCCTTTGTGTTTGTGACAGTTTGGTTGCCGACAGTTACGAGTGGGGAAGCCAGAGTAACAGCATCAGCGCGTACGTCGGAGGGGACGACATTTACCACCTGCCGCCTCCTCCAGAGGAGCTCAACCATTACTGACATGAGGTCACAATGAATTCCTTGACTCCAAAGGTTTTTTGCACACCGTTACTATCCTTGTCAAGCACACTGGACTCGATATATTCACATTAGTTCAATAAAAGAACGTGCCAGTATATGAAGGACTACTTATGGGAAGACGATTTGCACAATTCTGTAATGTACAAACAGGGCCCAATCTTACTACTCATTTTTCTTCCTGTTATATTGATATCTGATTAATATATTTCCTGACCCTTTGTATTATGCACTCTATCCCTATGTACTGTATGTGTATTTCTTTTCATACAAATTTATTATATAGTAGTTTAGATCATGGAAACAGTCAAATAGATTGTAGTGAAATATATATTTTTAAAGTCACTTATTTTTTTCTGATAAATGGACACAAGTAAATAGAAGTAGTTGATAAATTTTGTGCATCTCATTCAATTTGAATTTCATAAAAGTCCCTATCCCAAGATGTGGACGTTGTTGTCCTCAAAGGCATATCCCTTCCGTTTGACTTTGTTTTTAATGCTCGCTATAGTGTACAGTAACTATCAGAAGACTGATCTTAATTGAACTATTTAATGGATGCCAAAAATATCAGCACTTGGCTCCGGTGGTCAGTCTTCTCCAAAACAATCCTTATTGTTCATCAGCCACATCCACAATGATATGCCTAAAGGGGTCCTTATTTGCGAATTTTAGTAAGTCCATAAATTAGAATTAAAGAAGCTTTTTACATTTAAGGCGAAACAGATTCACCAAACATTTCCACTTACCTCGATTCAACCAGCGTGTAATGCTGTCCTGTAATAAATTACTTTTTTAGATTATTTTTTATTTATTGAGATGCAACTGTAGACACATTGGTCACATAGGGTTAACTTTCAAAATGTAATATAAAATATATTTAATACTCCATTTTGATTGACACTGTTAGATGTATTATTTTGACTGTTTATTGTAGTTTGCACTGGTGTAAAACCTAAATGAATATCACAGCTCTCTCCGCTTCTGGTTTTGTAAGAGCAAAATGATTAGAAACACTGAGTGTGATCACTGTGTGGTTGTACACCACTGCAACAATCCAGTTCATCAAGTTTATTATGAGAGTGGATGTTTTTATACGGTGTGTAGTGAACTGGAATGAGGAAAAAGACCAACAGGCCATACTTGCTTTGTAAATTCACTGGTTTTATTAACGCTATTTTCATGAGGCTGGAGTCCAAATTGTGTAGATATGCATACAGATTGTACCTTGAAATTGATTGTGCTATCAATTGAAAAATTAAACAGTCTATAGTATTTTATTGAAGGTATTTTCTGACTTCTGATTCATTATCAAATGAAGGAAACATTGTAAGGAAAAAGTTCTTTTCTCATGAAGCTCTTTTTAAAGTTATACAAAACTGGACCCCTACTCAATCTGCTGTACATTAGAGTGGTCACATTAAGACACAATTAATTTGTGACCTTTTGTAAATCAGCTTCCATTATATGGAAATAAGTGCATTAAATATTGAGATCCATGCATCCATTCTCTGAACCGCAAAAAAACAAAATGAGTGCTATACCATTACACCTCCCGCAGGTGGCAGTGTAAAACTAGATTTGAAGAGTGACACCATTCTTTGGGCATTTGGATTCAAATAGCTTTCTGATGAAAAAGGGCAAGAAATTAAGACCATTGTTATTCTGTCAGGATAAATGTGTTTTTAATGCATCTCATTCGGCATTCTTTTGCACACAAGCACATTTCCCAGACAGCAGCATAAAAACGACGATTCCACGTGAAAAGCATAATGCATTGGGTTTATGCAGAATGCTGTACCTTAAAGGAATTCACTGAGAGATGAGCTTGATTCCGGTGAGTTGTGGCGCAAATGTTCGCCTATTGAAAAAGACGGTGGGCCGGCCGGGAGAAGGAAGTAAAAAAAACCACACACGCACACACAATCCCTTTCAGTACAATGTCATGACATTCAAGGTCCGTTGTGCAGTCAGGCTTGACTGAATATGAACACCCTTGGCTGTGTATGCTTGTTTTTTGTTTCCTTTCCAAAACCATCCACTTCCCACTGGCTCATGTAAAACACACACATGCTCTCTAAGGGCCACTTTCTGGGGACAGAGCACTTTCTTGGCTGCCTGGATCGGACGGGTGCGTCGTCGCACTAGCTGGGATCGGATGGCGTGCCAAGTTCAACCTTTACTCCTTTTTCTCCTGCACCTGCACGTGCGGAGCAAAACGCACACAATAAGACGACATATGTTTGTTGCGAGTGTCCACATAAAGTCATCGGAGATAAACGGGCTTGAAGCGCTGGTCCAACCGTACCTGTTAAGTACTTTTCTTTCGCTCTGGCTCGCTCATCTGCATCAAAATACCACACGGTGATGGCATACCTGCAGAGACAAAGCGAGAGCACTGACTCACTGCTAAACGTGTGTATGTAGGACGAGGTGCCATCCCAAACATATTTGAAAAAGATGACATTTTAATTATGTTCATATATTTTTCAGCTTGGGTTATTGCACCCTAATTGACACGACTGCTGCATTCACACTGACTCTTGTTTATTGGCATCGTGCAATGTGGCGCTTTTCACTTTGAATCCCTGGGAAGGCCGATCCCATTGATCAGACAAAGTATGCAAGTGCACCTTGGGCTTTGACTTTGTGAGTTGTTTCATATCTTTGTTTATTTGCACTGTTCAAGGCAGTTGTGATCAATAACTGGAGGGTGGAACGATCGCATTGATTAGATGACACGTACACAAGCGCACGTTGGGCTTTTGACTGGGTGGGTGATTTGGACTTGTGTTTATCATCCTTATGCTTTATTATACTATTATGCAAGTGGCTGTTCGTTAAATATTGCATTTTTTTAGACTTCAATATTTAACGGGGAGCTGCTTATAGATGTTGCTTTCCCCTGAGAGTGTTTTTAGAGGGTAATCTAAAATTCAATATGGCTGGAGTAGGTGAAAAAACAACAAAAACAGCACCGAGTGGGGTGGAACGAGACGGCCAACACCCTTACTGGCGTAACTGCTTGAGCCGTCGATACCTCGGACACCTCCGAGATAAAGTTTGTCCGACGCAAACATCCATACGTTTGATATTTCAGTCCTTTGAGCCATTTTATTTGCACACGTGCATTATTCCGAGTGTCCCACTTTGGGCTTTGACTCTGAGGGTTATCTGGCATCTTTCTGCTTTGTTTTTTGGTACGATACAAGGTCATCATTAATAACTGGACCATGGAAGTGCTTGAGCCTGGCCAGGAAGCGCTCACACTACAAACAAAAGAACTGTACTTTGGCTGTCAAGTGCTCCCAGACGTGTTACAAATAGCCTAATGGGAGGGACACTAGTTTCCCAACTATTATTGAGGCAAAAAGCAC
Organism: Syngnathus typhle; assembly: GCF_033458585.1. NCBI lineage: Eukaryota > Metazoa > Chordata > Actinopteri > Syngnathiformes > Syngnathidae > Syngnathus > Syngnathus typhle. The sequence goes on from NC_083745.1 coordinate 9,796,944, forward strand.
AAACACGTTAGTTGCCGTCTCGAGGAAGACCATTCAATTGTTCTGCCAGTTGCTATTTGTTGGTTTTTGGGGTGAATTAAAAATGTTCAGAGCGAGTAAGTACAACCGGGACAATGTCCTGCTCCAGACAAACATGACAATGGGTAAATGAGTTTCACTTCTGTGGTTGAAGCTCACCTGGTAGCAAAAGCAGGCTGAACCTCGTGGGGGTTGCGTCTGTCTGACCAGAAAAAAAGCAGCCGGTCAAATTTTGGCTCTATGTCGGCAAATTGGGTTTTTCCTTCTGGGAAGATTCGGAGAATGCCACCATGTTCCTGGGAGATGAGAACAAGCATGAAGCATGGGGACAAAAGCAGCAAGGTGAAGCAAAGCCTCTGCGCAGCGCTGCGCGTGCCCCGCTCTTAGATCTGTATTGTTTATCCAAGTTCAAAGGTCACGTCACATGACGTCGCCTTAAAAGGGGTTCATAAAAAGATCCCCGGTGATATCCCACAACGGCATCGGCTGGACGCCAATGCGAGGGGAAAGGGTTGTCCGACGAGTCCAGGGGCTCGGAGGAAAGTTCAAGATAGGAAACAGCAGCGGGGGGGATGGCTTTCCTGTGGAGGGATCGGAAGAATAACCTACAGGAAAACTGCGGTGGCTGGATAAAGGACCTGGAGAGTGAAAAAGCAGATTGCTGCAAGCGTGCCGTTCAAACCCGCACACACCGCTGATATGATAGGCTCCCTCCTTCACACGCACACCTCCAAGAGGCTCTGCTCATTTGCACTTTTTGTAACCAAGGGAAAATGTCAACGGCATGACAAGGTTAAGCCAACACAATTGGGTCAATGAGGGTAGGAGGCGTTTTTTTTTTTTTTTTTTTTTAAAGCAACCTGCAACCGGTTAAGGGAAAGTTAACACGCAAAATATGGGGTGTAACTTCATTGGTGTGACAGTGTACATACATGGGACTTAAATAATGCACAGTAAATGGCATATTGAACTGCCAGGAGAATACTACAATGATTTGAAATCCCCTATAAATATTGATCATTTGTTGTCGAACCGTAAGAATTTTGTCGTGAGAATGTTTTTGTTCCCGCTATAGAGGTTGGAGGTACATAACTGAAACAAGTGAACCTGAATATTCAAGACCCTCTTCTGCAATGAGCCGCGGTATCCTGGCAACCACATTCTATCAAAGAGGGCTCATCAAAAACCAACCAATATAGGGCCCAAAGTAACCGGGTTTCAGAACATGGTTCATTGGAATAATTAAAGCTCATGCGTGAACATAACAATGGCAATGGGCATAACAACCTTCATGATTAGCATGAGGGCATCGGGGTCCACCTGATGCACAGTGCTGGAGCAGAAACACAGCTCAGCCTCAGTCATGGTCATGTGCGGAAACACAAAGCTGCCAAGACTGCCTGACGACGACTGATGCCAAATTCTAACTGAGCAACGTGATGCCCAAAACACTTTTGCTATGTTTAATTGAGTCGCTTTTTTTTTTTTCATACTGCGTTGATGCTGAAGCCATTAAGAATTAAACTGTGTGGGGCGATTGTGGTCGTTTGGGTGTGGTTTGATAAGCAGGATCCTTTTTTTTTTTAATGGGATTATCAACAAGGAGGATGGCCAGACGGCACGTACTGGCACTGTGGAATAAAAAAAACATGAGACTCAGTCACGGACATGACTGCTGTCTGCTAATACGCTTACTTTGTCTATGGATGACAGTGATTGACTTTTTACAACACCACGCTCACATCTGGGGTAAAATATTGATACCGGCTCTTTCTGCCATTTTCACAGGGATGCAGTATTCTTAAGCTTCTTGATACTCTGCTACAAGTTATTTATATTCATTGCATATTTAAAAAAAAATACATTTCTATTATCATAATAACAATATTATTATATTATTCTTCCAGCAAGTTTCCAATTTTCAGCATGTTTTTTTTTTTTTAGGTTTTTGCCTCGCACACATCCATCCCATACCTTAGCATTCCAATCCTTATTAAGGTAATATATGCATGTGACACAACGTCCATCGCCGTTGGGGTTATCCACATGACGCACGTAACAGGTCCCGTTTCCAGGGTAACATGCTACCATTGCCTAAAGACAAGAAGATCAAAATGGTAATGAGTAGACATTAAAAATACACAGTGCCACAGGTAAATATTGGAGCAGAAAATAACTAGCTCTCCTCTATCAGACAAAAGAGTAATATTAGAATTAAGGATCGGAATTACCGTTCCTCAACTTTCACACAAAAGATGTGTGCAAGCTTGTTCTGGCTGCACAAGCTTGCCATCCATTTTACCATTTAACAATCAAAGTGCATTTAATGGGGAAAAACCTTCATGCCAAAGAGGTTTAGCTGCTGCATGCACGCACATGCCTGTAAGAGAGTATGGCCGGAGCTAAAGCAGAAGAGAGAGCTGAACTGCAATAAACTTTGACTCCTGGCATCATTCCAGAGAGACTAGCATTTTAATGGTCATGCTACGTGCAGCGCGTGAGGTGGACTGGCTGATCCTCCGTGATGACTCCCCCTCCCCGTCCTCACACTCCCCACACTTGAGCTGGGCTCATGCTGCACATGCTGCTCGGGACACGTTTGTGACGGGAGGTGTGAACTGCACGCGCACGCCTCGTTTGTCGTCTTTCCCTGGAAGTCTATACTTGCAGTAAATTTCAGATGGAAAAAAGGATGACTAAGCCTTTCAATCTGTGTGGAGCAGGATGTTGGTAAACTATAAACAGACCTGCGTATGAAACTAACTGAGTGGCATAAATATTTCAAACTGAACATGAGATTTACATGTAAATTTGGATGAAAATTGCAGATTGAAAGGTTTTAGTCAAGCATTTCTTTAAGCCCTGACATATAGTTTTTAATCCAGAATGTTAGTCAGAGCATAGACTGCTGTTAAAGTATATAAAACATCCTCATTTAGATCAGTACCAAATCAAACAACTTTTGTATTTGTCACTTTCACTGAGACATTTGGAAAAAGTTTGAATCATGTTAACTCAAGTGGTGAGCACTCCTGGATCAAAACCAAAGTGCAATGTTTTCTTTCGTTGGTCAATGCCCCACCCAGCTACAAAGTTTGAAGGATAAATGAGTTCACTTTTTTTTTTTTTTTTACCATCAAGCATCAAGAGTAACATCACATCATGATAAAATATCTTTGCACCAGATTAGTTTTGCATATATCAAGTAAACACATTAGATATTTTCGGGCAGCATTTCCATTTATGTCAATAAGGAGCATGGTTATAAAAATGACTTCAAATTCAAAGTACCAAGTAAACGCAGTCACAGCAAAGTCATCAGAAAACAGAAAGATTCATTTCTCCTCCAGCACTACCATGTAATAATAATAATGATAGTAATAATAATGTCTCAAAGCAGAAAAAAAACTCTTAAACCACAGAAATGTTTTTAACCAAGCTCTTCTAAAAATGCTTGAAAAATAAGATGGTCGTCTAAACAGCCTCGTGCTTCTGATCATCTGTCTTGAAATGAATCAAATTCAATGCAAAATCCTCAAGAACAGTTATCAGAGGAAATGTACGTCTTCATCTGGCACATACTGTAGTTTTCTACAAGAACAATGTGTGAATCATCTGTTTCATGACTTTGATTTGGGATTTCAAATGCATCTTTTTAAATACAATATAAAGGAAACGGAAGGATTTGAACGTACGCGAATGCACATACTAAACCTTGCCTGCATGACTTTGGACTTGTTTGCACGACCTGAGATGTTTTAACTTTATGAACAAACACAATGTTGGCTGTCAAAACGAGACTTATAAAAAACACAAGCCTGGCTTCATTGTTATCATAAGGAAGAACAAAAATGTGGTCTAGAATTCACCATGCTCTATTAATCAAATAATTGGTGTCGATTAAAACAATAATCAGAAAAACCGGCAGCTCAGACTATGGTTTAATCAGACGTGCTCCAATTGGTGTATTTTTGTTTCTGTTGTAATTCAACTTTTTAGTTGCTGTTGCAATAAATGAATAGCTTCATTTGTGAGTGGAGGAGTCACGTGAGCACGATTCTCTAATTGAATCAGTCACTGATACTTCCTGTTGGCAGAAGTATAGATGAGTGAGAACACAGCTTGAATAATAGAATATCCAGTATGCCATCTAGAGTCAAAGTTCAACAAGGTTGACGGAAACTTAATGAATGACATGATATAATTTAGAGTTTTTTAAAAATTTTTTTTTTTAAATAGGACGAGTATGGTTTAACAACAAGGTTAATGTATCAGGTGGCCAAGAGTAATGCTTTTTGTTCTTAAGTTGTCTTTTTCTTTTTTTTTTTGCACTGTTGATTGTATGACGTGCAAACAATAAGGCGGAAAAAAGGTCGTATACAAAGTGGTGAGCGTGGAAGCGGAAGGAACAGCTACCTCACGCAGCCTATAGCGAAATATCCAACACTCAGAGGACCCCGCAACACATGACTTCCTCTCTAGCCTTCTTATGCTATAGAGTGTTAAGATTTAGGTCAACAGTCAACTTCCTCAGAGGAGCAGTCAGGTCCACAGACAGTCAGAACTGATGAACAACAAACTACATGACAATCGTAATGTCAATACCAATTTCATGCTACTAGAAGGTGCAAAAAAAAAAAAAAAAACCTCAAAAATGCCTCTACATCAACCATGAAAGCACTAGAGGCACCCAAAAGCATTTTGTGTTTATACAAACATGCCCAGCTGACTGCAGCCTCCAACAATGTTATCAAGTGAAGAAGGGAAAATGAAAACAATTACACCAAATAACACTTTGTGCACGTTTTCCCTTTATCTTTCCCAATGCCAATTCTGCTCACATTATCGTCAGCTCCCGTCGAGCCATCGATACTGACGGCCTTCGTGTTTGTGTAAATCGTGCTCATTTTTTCTGGTCACGGTCCAAGGACAATCGGGGCAGTCGGCGAGAAGTCACATTCTCGCTTGACGGGTGGCGAAACACACACTTGGCACGTCCTGAAACGCGTCTTTCGAAGCGTCCAGGTTAAGAAACTGGGTCGAAGGAAAAACAACTAAAATAGAAGCGTGCCGCTTTGGGTTATCTGCGTCACTCCGCCCCCGCCCGCTGATGTTTTTGCTGGACAACATATTGCATCAAATCACTGCTAAATTCTATTTAAAGGGAACACTGACAGCTCACTGCTTGAGAATGGTGACTCGGGGTCACGGCGCCACACTCCACCCACACTCTACGGGAGTTCAGAGCAAGCACAGTGTTAACGGAAGCGCTAAAGAGTGCAACGTCAAACAAAAGTTTCAAATGTGCCATCTGAACAAGGTTGTTAGTGTGACGAGTGTTCACATCATGAACGGAGAAGCTTCACGCTGCAACTTCATTGATGGGAAGCGTCCGAAATTACAGTGTCACTTATCACGCCCAAACTGTAATAGAAACATTGGTCACATGCCAGTTGTTTAGCATGACCAAAGGACCCCTGTAATGCAAAAATAAATCCTACGTAGGAGACAGAGTTGACTTTCAGCTTTTACCTAATGCTTCTTAACAGTTTAATACGTTGTTATAATCAGGGGCGCACAGCAGTGGCGGTAGACACCGGATACACCGACAGGGTCATACTGTGAGTCATCTGACCTTGTAAAGTTGCTATGCACTTATGTAGCAAAAAAAAAAGTGCAATTGAAGAACGTTCGAGAAAGGCACAGCATGTAGATGCTTTATATTGAGACAGGTGTGCAGGTCGTCAGGTCACGCCATTATGATTTTAACCTGTTTTGTGTGCATGTTTCTGTATTTTGGACAAGTGGAGGGGGGTGGGGGTTGCTTTTCATCCATGTGAAGCACTTTGCGTTGGAATTTATTTCTAAAAGGTATTGTACATCTGCCGAAGAAGTGCATTGCACAGTTTGCATTGGTAAAACGTGACAAGGTAAAGAGAGGCAATGGCTGTGTGTATTGACTTTCTTGACTCACTCAATTTGAAGTATGCAAGCAAGTTTGACGTTAAAAAAAAAAATGGAATGATCAACAATGCCCACCTGTATCTCTACTTACTTTTGTCCTTCCATTGATGGCGTAGTTGCCCAGTTTTCCATTACAATGTCTGACCAGGTCGTCCATGCGACTGGTGAGAAAGCGGATCTTCTCACAGCCGGCCTCTTTCCCGTCGACCCACGTGATTTTGTCCCCACGGATGTCTTTAGTGGAGTCACTTTTCTGACTGACCACCTGGCCGTCCGTGAACCGGCCGGTTTTGTGCAGGGCTTTGACGTTCTCCAGAATGCCAAGTCCGATCTCCTCGCCCATGAAGTTGTCCACCACGCAGATGCCGTGCTTGTTCATACACGGGATGACGTACTCCGTGGCCAGCCTCTGCGGTGAAGAACTCGTTTGTCCATTAGGTGTGGCGGTATTGTTGGAGCCTTCCTCGGCCAGTTGCTCTCCGACCCCCTGCGGCTCCGTGGTTTCTGACGAAGGCGCACCAGTGTCCGCCTGGCGCTCGGGGCTGTTCTTCTTCGGGCATTTATCCGGCGCTTTCTCATCCCCGGGCGGTTGCTCGGGCTCGGGCTTCTGATTCGGAGGCTTCGTCTTCTCCACTTGCTTACAAATGAGCTTGTGTTCTTTCCAGTGCTGTTTTTGGTGCTCTTTGCAGCAGTAGAAGGAGCTCCGACACCTACCACACTTCAAAAGATTCTCCATTTTCCCACAAAGTTCACAGTACTGGCGCTCTCGCTCCAGGTCGTTCTGTTGCTTCTCCATGTTTGGCGCTAACAGCGAATACGCGGCGCCTTTTATTCCAATCCTTCACACGCGCCCTGCTAGCCGATAACTTTGGAAGCAGTGCACCGCCTCTTGCCACGCTACACCCAGCAAAACCCCAAAGTTTAACTTAAAAACTGTGCTCTACATAACACCCGCTGCCTCTCCAGATGTAGAGTCGGAGAAATAACGCGACATTGGGTGGCCCGTGGCGAACGAAACGGCCTGCGTCAAGGTCTTCACGAGGCATTCTGCAGGCTAGCTGTCGGTCCGCGCGTCGTGCATGGCGACGCTCAGTGTTCCCAGCCTGTCCAGCCCGCCCGCTCTGACGTCAGGTGAAAGCCACGCCCCAGCAAGTTATGTTCGCTGTAGTCGGATATCTGATGACGCTGAAAACGTTCGGGTCGTCAATTTACGGCTCGTCTCTTATCTTCATACAGAGACATCTCATATTTATCTATCTTTTTGAAGCTTTGTGTGAACTCGAAAAGGAACTGACAGTTGACAACTAATCGGCACACCAATTAACAAACACTTACAGCGTCATCAAAGCTTCTCATTAGCATATTTGTAAGGATGGAATCATTGCAGCAAAGCAACCAAATGTGACAATTTACTTGGCAACCAAATGTGACATTCTACCTGGAAATATGACAAGATGCAATTTTAAATACAGCAACAACGAGCTATTGTGAAAGCTCGGCGATACTATATGAGCCCAAGGGCAGCCCGTGAAGGCAACAACCCTCAACGTCACATCAGCATGTTGTCCTCATTCTTGAATGACATTCGTGAAATTCCCTTCACAAAACGATCCCAATATCTGTGTCAAGATTCTCCTTCTGTTATAATACACGCATTTATCTGACTTATAGTTGAACAACTTCCCCGTAGAAACTCTCCAATGCATATGTTAAAATATTCAACGTTGCATTATGCATGCATGCATCCAATGCTTGCACAGTCAACGTTCATTCGAGCACCCTTATTTATAAGTAAACGGGGTCTGGCGTCAGCATGCACGCTTCCACAGGCGAAATGAGGTTGATACTAGTCAGACTGCACGTAGACAGTCTTCAAGAGCCACTGGAGGAGGAGTAATCTGATCAAAAAAACGAATGAAACAAGGCCCACGGTACTTCAGAGTAAAGACAATGGCTGAAAGACCGTTTTTTAAAATTATTTTACAATAATAATAATTATTATTATTATTGTTATTATTATTATTATTATTAGATATGGAGGATTCCACGACTTTCAGTAAAATATCCTTTAAAATGAGATGTTTTAAATGTTGTGTATGTGTGTAAAATCATACACTGACCCAATATCAAGGTCTGTTCTCTTGGATTTAGAATCTGTAAATAGTCCACAAAATATCCTTGTTTGGCACGCTCAAACATGGTGAATAAAAACTCTTGAATCTTGAATACGGAGGCATGCAGTCAGGAAGGAAACAGCCTCCCTGTCTCCTACCCTGCATACGAAGAGAAAATAAATAAATAAATAAATAAATAAATAAATAAATAAATAAATAAATAAATAAATAAATAAATAAATAAATAAATAAATAAATAAATAAATAAATAAATAACTGTTTGTGTTGATTTTTTTTCTATTCATTAACGTCAATGAATCCATCATTACAATAAATAAAATAGCAGAATTTATTCCCCATTCAAATACACAAGCGTGAAGGGAACAGAGGCAAGGTTAAGGAATAAAAAGGTTAGATTTAGATGTCGATTTTGATTAGATTTGACTTTCCAAAGAGGCCTTTAACCATTCGAGTGAGTGAGTCATCGTGATCAAGTCCGATGACTCCTGCAACATAATGATCAGCGACCTCATGTTTCTTGCAAATTGTCTTCACTTTCAACAACTGTGAGACATAAGCTATGATTGTTGATGATTTCTTAGTAACCCCCGCCCCTTTAAAATAAGTAGAAAAATAGTTGAACAAACAATTTACAAGCATCTAAATTAAAAGTTCGTACTCCAAGGGAGCACACAGAATAACCTTTATTCGCAAAGCAGACTTTTTGTTTTGAATGAGTAGCACTCACCGAAGGCCCTTCTGCATAGCTTTCTAAAAGACTACAAATTCCATAATGCACCGCTTCCTGTATTTCCTGTTACGCAGAAAACATCATGAAGACCCACAATGACGAGACAGCCCGACTGCCTGAAAATAAATCTACATAACTAGAAATTATTTCGCGTGGAATCCCTGCACATTTATCATAATTTCCTTTAAATGCGCAGGTAATTCTGTATTTTAAAGACAACCTGATCCTTGACGAACTATTTTACTAAGCTTCATCAAGTGAAGCTGCGTGCTTATTGAGAGCACGTTTCAAGCAGTCGTCAAAAGCAATCCAAATTTTGCCTCACTTGTACTTTAGGATAACGTTGAAGGTATGAATAAGCGAGGAGGTAAGATCAAACTTTGCGACTAATCATAACTCGGGTCATTTTGGTCTGAAAACGTCAGATGCACATGTAGCTTCGAGGTTCTACGTTAACAGCCATGTTTGTTTATGAATCCGACTGGTTGTTATTTTGCAATCGGCTCAGGAAAATTGTTCCTTTTGTTAGAATGTCTCATTTAAACTGATGGGGCAGCTATACTTGTGCATTGCTTTAACTAAATACTGTATTACAATGTAATTAATGTCACGGGCATTATTGTTTTGGAGTGTGAACTAACGGTGAGATTATGTAATTTGCAGAACTATGCATCATGTCCGGGTGCTTATTAGATTAGATAGCTGTAAAAAAAAAAAAAAAAAGAAGAAGCTTCATTTCTATCTTTTCTGCAGGTGAAGGACATCCACAGAAAAATGGAAATGTGGCTCAACAGTGTGAGACAAGTGCCAATTTGTCTTCACCAGTCATTGCAGCCTTCAAAGGTACACTCTTTGAAAATGTCACTTCTCACCTGGTTGGATATGATCATTTCTAAACTATTAATTTACACACATTTCATTTAAAGTCTTCCAGATGGAACTTGACACCAAGCACGACAAATACGAGCGTCTTGTTAAGCTCAGTCGAGATGTCACCATTGAGAGCAAGAGGACGATTTTTCTTTTACACAGAGTGACAAGGTATGCACTAACACGACGAGTATGTGAAATTAAAAGTGTTTTAATGGCGACAGTATTCATGAATTAAGAATAATTATTTGTTTATTTCAAATCTGACACATAGTGTTTTTGTATTTCTATCAATACATTTAGGTTGGTAAGATTTGAGTTTTTTTTTTTAATCACACGTAGGATTTCCTTTACCATCTCCTTCTCACTTCATTGTTCATGTGGAAATAGAGCAGAAACAAAACCGTCATACACAAGGCCCAAATGTTTACTTCTGAGATGAACTGCAGAAGTTCTGCTCCAACTGTGCTCTGGGTTTCTTTTTTTGGGTTGGAAGTGTTCCAGATGCAGAGCCCATTTTGAATGAGGCCGATGGGAAACTGTGTGGTGTGAGGGAGAAAATCGGTCAGATTGCAGAAGAGCTTCGAGGAGAAGACATCTATCAGTTTCATAGAGCGTTTACCGCAGGTGAGTTTTTGGATCAACAGAGTAAACTAATTTTCGATAACTAACCAAGACACCTTGGGTGAACTTTTGTAAAGTGTTGTGCATGCCGGTATCTCCTCCTGTGCTTTAAATTGATGGTAACATTTTTGTGTGAAAATGTGACCTTGGTGCAGGCCTACATTGACAGGAACACCCTCTGATAACGTTGTTTTTCCTCTTCTTGCATCACTATCCGTTCTTGTAAGTGTAGCCAAAATGTCTGCAAAGTTTGGAGACAAACTCATGTGATGGCGAGCTGTTATCTAGCTCGCTAGGGGGGGAGGGAAGTCATTTTCAGATTGTACCCATTCTTGAATCAATGCGGCATCCTCTGCGACGTGACCGGTGGCAGTTCCCAGCAATTAGACTCTTTTCCTCTCTGAAATTTTATCATCTTTATTAGAACTCACGGTAAAGGCTTTGCAGCTAATCTGCACAAGGAGTCTCCAGGCTTATGTACTGGCTTCACTTATTTTGTCACAGAAAGGCCATTAATGATATTGAGGACAGAATCTGAACCTAATTACTGCTTATAACAGGCTGAATGTTTCACTTTGATAAAATCTCAAACTGAAGATTTGCATAACCAAGTGGAAGTGCACTGTAGCGTGGCCGGCGCTCAGCATACTGAAATGAGTTCACTTGAATGCTGTGGTTGCTGCAAAAGTTTTGCTCTTGAGTAATGGATCTTTTATACATGCATTGAAAATCAAATGATAAAAATAATGACCTATATGAAGAGCACATATTTTGTCTATAATTAAAATAGCATTTTTATCATCTGGTTCGAAAATGCTAAGTGGCGCTGATGAAAAACCAGCCCAAATAAATGTATATGGGGCAATGGAAGTTAGAAGATTTTTTTTAATAAAGTGCATAACAGGAAATATGTGCGGAAAAAAATACTCAGTTATATTTTCTTGCCCCCCCACCTATTAAACTGGCAAACCTGTACTCCATGTAAACAAGGACCTCTACATGAATCATCCCCGTAAATGGAATCTGCGAAATGTCAAAACAAAGACAACACATTTCTGCGAGTCTGTCTGCCACCCACTGAAAGCAGAGTAAAGACGAAGCACAGCGGCGCGTAGCTTTCCGTGGTTAGCCTCAGCGAGATAGCAGGCCCTTTTGAAGTTCAATTGCCGCTCCAAAAGTAAACTTCAGACACAAAGTCTTCCGTCCTGTGATTATTTGATTGTTGTTTACACAGGGCCAGAAAACAAATGAGGGGTCATCTCGGCCTGCCACAAAAAATGGCTACTGTTGTTCAAATCAAAAGACTGTTGCAGGAAACAGGTTTGAATCACTATCTGCATCTGATCTATACGCTGCAGATAGCCTCTAGTGTTTACGCACACTCGGCTAGATATGCATTCTGCCCTATTTCTTTTTCTTTTTTAAACGTCTGTATTCTGTTTTGTGTATGACAGCATTGCATATGGTCACAGTTTGGGAAAATCAACTTTCAGATGAAATTTATGGATGAGTCTAAAATGTAGTACTGGACAGTGCAATCCTTACCAAGGACATCCGATTTTATGCCTTTCTGTGACTCTTCCAGTTTATCTCTGTTGCAACCTATGAAACTAACCTCAGTGGTCACTTCTCTCTGACCACATCCTGTTTGATGGTTGCGGGTCAGCTCCCACCCTTCATGAACAGAAGTTTGTGCAAAGAGTAGTGAAACGTTCAACAGTTAAACCTTTATAGATCGATCCTGAAATGTCACCCCAAAAGCTCCATATTTCTTACTTAATAAGTGTCTCGGCTGCTTCGCTCGGTGTGAGTGATTTATTTCAATGTGGGTTTCATGCATTCAGGAATCCAGGAATATGTGGAGGCCGCCTCGTTCCAGCACTACATCCGTCATCGCAGCCTCATCAGTCTGGAGGAGATCAACGCCAGTCTAGTATTCATGAAAGGAGATGAGGTAGATTTCTGAGTTTGAAATGTTGTACATTTAGACGTATGACCATGCATGCCATTTACGTCCTACCTGTTCTTACCTAAATATTGGGTATAGGTCAGTTTATGACTAATTCTTAAATTGCCATGAAGTTTGGACTGTAGAATGTGAAAATGTAAAAAAAAAAATCTCCCCTTTACTTTTAACCAGTTGCTGCATCAGAACTTTAGTATTCAGATCCGCTTAAGCATGGACCCTCATCATGCCATAAACGTGATGTAATGACTATGATGCAACCTCAAAGTTAAAGGCGATCAAACGCTGAGCAGGATTGTGGATATGCAGACTTTGTCATTGCACAAGCTAGCAGTATTTTGGGTTCTATGTTTCACTTTATTCTTTCTTTTTGTTCCAACAATACGATTAGCAGTTTTCGTATTCTCTTGTACGTGTAGCTTATTGTGGAAATAAAAAAGTAGGACTGTCCGTGGTAAAAGCTATTTTCTAATCTTTTACAAATGCAAATCTAACCGGGTGTGGAACATATAGCTTTATTATGACTGCCGCCAAATGCAAAGTACAAAGTGCAATGTGCAAAGGAGGATTACTTGTTTGCCTATGTTTGTATATACACTATAATAACTGAAAGTTTCCCCCAAAATTTATGTGACATGAGCAAAGTTACAAGCTGTTACAATATCTTAGTTTCATACTTTCATTTGCCATAGAGGGAAAAGTGTGATGTACAGAAATTCACGTGACCTATCAGATGCTGGTATTACTTGGAAGCGGTCCACATGGTTGGGAAACAAATCCCATTTACAATACAGATTGTAAAAACAATCTCGACTCTGCCATGTATAGCTTTCGTTCTCCGTTCACTGTTAGCTGACGGTCGTCGAAACCATCAATGTTGTCTTGGTTGCTGTTTATTGCTGCTGTTAATGCAAGCTTACATTATTGAATAAGTGTGTGATGTTTCCCAAGTGAATTATAGTATGTCATTTTTACAGAATTGTCGCATTGTGATAATGTCATTATCAAAGGTAAAATCTCTTGATGTACAGAATCAAATAGTGTGAAAACACTCAAAGGTGCTGAATATTGGTTATTTACTTTGCTTAGTAACTCCCTTGTGCTCCCTCAGGGCTCTGCCGACACGCTGTCATCGGAACCTCGGGTCACGACTTTCCAGGTGATGCCGGCAGACTACCTGCTGGGAGTGGCCGACCTGACGGGAGAGCTGATGCGCCTGTGCATCAGTAGCGTGGGCAACGGTGACATCGACACGCCCTTCCAGCTCAGCCAGTTCCTGCGCCACATCCATGACGGTTTCTCCTACATCGGAAACACGGGCCCTTATGAGGTGTCCAAGAAGCTGCACACTCTCCGTCAGAGTCTCGGAAAAGTAGAGGACGCCTGTTACGCCCTCCGAGTCCGCGGTTCTGAGATCCCCAAACATATGCTGGCCGATGTCTTCTCCAGCCGAAATGCTCACATGGACTCAGAAGAGGCTGTGGTCTAAAAAAGTCCTTTACACCCTTATCGTAATTGCCTTTCATATGTTTAACATGGTTTACTTTTTCATACTACAATAAACTATTGTTGCAATAATAAACAATGTTTTTTTTTTTTCCTCTATAGATCTAACCACTGCAGACATTTTATACGGATGAAAGTTCTGCAGCAACTTTGTCATGCTTTCAAGACTTGAGGCTTCTTTGATAACGTGTGTTTATTTTATTTCACTCTCAGCCCTCCCCTTCCCCTATCACACACAGATAATCTAAGGTAGAGCATGTGACCTTTGTTCAGGCCCATTCTCTGGCAGCCACCTGATGTACACGCACGCACATACGTACGTCAAGCAACCCCTGTATTTTGGCCTCCCCTCCACCCTCTTTCTTATCTCATTACTCACGAGACACGTATCACTCGTGTGCATACAGCTGTGACTCTATATTCTATGAGTCAGAGTAGCACATGTTTGCAGATTGTTTGTGCATTCGTTTAAAAACTTGCATAAGTTAAGGAAGAATTTGGTATAAATTAAGATTTGTGTTGATTGGCGATTTGCTCTTATCCAGTTTGTGCATGTATTATTTCGCCCTGTTGTTGGGTGTGCGTGAATAAAAGGTTAAGTCTGCCATCTGCTGGTAAATATCAGTACTTTGTGTTCCTGTAAAATAATTATTTTCCAGTCATTACGCGTGGAAATTCTGCATGAGAGAGAATAAGGCACACACAACTCTCACTAGCAGTCTAGCAGATATATCAAGTAAACAGAGTTGTTTGAAAACCTTTATCTCAGAATCAAAATCGCATTATCATAAATCAAAACCAAGAAATTGTTTTTCTCTAATAAATTGCTAGGCTTACATTTCAGTGGGAGTTCATACAGCATGCATGTCATCATTATTCTGATATGGCTATTTGTTAACGTGACGTCTTCTGTTTTGGAGTACTTAAACTTGATAACCTCTCGGGTCATGAGGCGTCCTCTAAATAAGCAGTTAGCTCCTTTGCTTGCCAAAGGACATTAAGTGCTTCTAATCTCCAAAGCAGGTGATCTGGCTACATGCAAGGCAGTGCATTTTATTGGCACAGGGACACATCTTCTTCTTATCCACAGTGTCTACTGGGGAAGTCCCAAGGTGTTCCCAGGCCAACTGGGAGACATAATCGATCCAGCGTGGACTGGGTCGTCCCCAGGGCCCGGAACTCATCAGGTGGCATTCTAACCATACAGATGCCCAAGCCATCTCATCTGGCTCATTTCAAAGCGGTGGAGACAATTGTCAGATCTCCTCACTCTCAAATTACCTTTATATGGTATTAGTAAGAAATTATATTTATTGATGTGAATGCACTGATCATGTTAACGATTCCTCGCAATAATTATAAATTATAAATATTACATGCGTAATGTTATTTTCCGTGTGAGGCGCGCGCGCGCGTGTGTGTGCAAAGAGCGGCGGCGTGAAATGTGGTGGTGTGTCTCCAAACATTCATAGGATGCTTACTGGGGAATTGAGGCGGTCTGAAGGAGGCTGGAGTCAAATTCCTCACCGCGTAGGAGCTCCAACACGACACAGGGCATCGACTAACGGACCGCTCGCCCAGCGACTGAGCAATGATCCGCACGATTGACAATCAGACAAAACTCGTCCAATTCGTCATCTGTCTATCCCGTGTCGGATATTACATTGCCATTCTTTATTAGATCTTTTTTTTTATTTTTGCACTGATTGCTGCTCACACGCAACCGGAGGACTCGTTTGCGTCAGAAATCCCACCAAACTTTTAGATTGCAGAAATGTTTACCAAGGATCAACTTGCAGCGTTAAAAAGTTGCTCTACTTAGTTGCACTGTAAGTTTTTAAACAAAGAAGTCTCTTGACTTTTCCACAGCGGAAGTGAGCTCAGTCATGCTCCGTGTCATCGCGTAGTTGCTGAACGTCACATCGTTGGACCATCAGCTTCTTCGTCCTTTTCTTCATGGAGACATGTTTGCTGGATTGTTGGGCCTGAAATGCCACGGCAACTCTCTGCATCGCCACAACCAAGGACGTATGGAAGGTAAAAAAAAAACGTTTTATTTGGATAATTTATTATGATCATATGTTTAAACGTTAACAGCACTGCTAAAATACAGTAAGGAGTGGCATAGTGGACTAGTGGTTTGCCCATGTGACCCGTAGTTCTGAGGTTCATGGTTGGAATATTGTGTGTGTGTGTTTTGCCGGTTTCCACTAACATTAAAAACATGCATGATGCTAGATATGAACGTGATTGTGAATGGATATTTTTCTGCGATTTCTGCGATTGACTGGGCGCCAGTCCAGGATGTGCCATAGTACCCCATTTATTGCCACAAGTGGTTTGGGATAGGCTTGAGGACAAGACAAGCATGATGGATGTTCCATATGGAGAGGCTCAGTGGTTTGCTCACAGGTGTCATCTCAAGGTCTGGGCCCTGATTCGACCTGCCACATCAATTTATATGGCCCACATAAAGCAAAAACAAAAAAAGTGTCCCAAATTCCTTGCTGAAATCTGTGGCAATGTTGCAAATTGTTCTCACTTATAACAACAAAAAAAACAAAGTGAACATTAAGTAAATATATAAAACTAAATTACATTAGACTGGTCAACAGCACATTTTAATCAGAGATGGATGCGTCCATCAATGTATTTTAGACATTGATTTTTTTCTTCAATACATCCTTTTTTTTTTTGTTAACTTTGACCTGCTTTGGGCAAGATGGATTCTACCATGCATTGTTAGTTATATATATAAAAAAAATCTTCCTGTTGCTGAGCCTAAACCTTAATTAATAAATATTGATAAATATTTTTCTATCTCACATACATTACTTTTATTATTATTATTAAAAACCCAATGTTCTACAGAAAAAACAAGGGCTGATTATAATCAGCACAAAAAATGACCTATAAAAGTTTATTAAATAAAAATAAAATAGAAAAAAATGTGGACCAGTCTTATTGTTTATTAAATTGTGCAATGCCATGCTTATATTTTGAAAGACACTTGAACAGTTTTAGTCTTGTAAAGGCAGCGTCACAATCATCAAATCATCTATGAACTTTTGTGTATGTTGAAGGAAAGGAATGGACTACTACTGTATTGTGTCATTTGATTTACAGCACTATTCACATTTTTCATATTAGCTCTGGTTAAGCCCGATCAAAAATTGTATCCATTCAACAATTTCAGTCACACAATATTTAACTCCTTTATTAACATAAGTTAAATTAAGTCATACAATACAATGTGACCGAACCACTTTATTTTATTATTTTATTGTTAAACTAAACTTTTCCCTATATCTGTGAGAATGGCATGTGAACATTCAAGTATAAGATGAAAACAAATAGAAAACATGTGCTTTGTCTGCCTATTACTTAAAACCAGATAAATTGCAATCCTCATGTGACCATACAGGAAGTGGGGAGCTGATTTTGTCGTGGAAAGCCTCATCACACGCTACGATAGTTGGATAGGCGACAGTGTTCGACAGTACGGGGGTCACAAGTGGTGTGGTGTTGCACATCTGCGGAGGCACACTGCTTCTCAGGAGCCTGCTGACATGTGGATTTGAAGATTTGCTGATGTTTGTCTTGCTGAGCTTGTTCCTTAAATGACTATGCTTTTACGAGAGCCTCTGCATTCCTTCTGTCTTTGGTTAAAGCACTTTCAACAACCAATGGGACATAGTGTTTAACTTAAGGCCTGCAAAGTTGGCCTCTTTTATCTCCAAAGGTAAATAACCAGGCCCCATTTGTCTGAAATACAGTGATTAACGACTATTTTGGTCCCATTTTTTTTCCGAGCCTGGAATCACTTACACTCAGACTAATGTGAAAGTCACTTGTGACGTGTGTCTTCCTTTTTCACTTATCCATCGGGATTCCTTGCAGACTATTTCAGCTCAAATCCTGGCAGGAAACAGGGAATGTACCTCGGAAAGGCTTTAGCGAAAAAGTACAACACACAATATGCCTGAGGCATTTCCTTCCCTTTACTGGGAAGAACCTTCTTTGTGTAATCGAAGTATGATGCAGTGGTAAAAAGACCTTCCCTTTTTCTTACACTCTGGCTACTTTTTCTTGACTACAAACAGCGACGTATATAATAACACAACAGATGGTAGCTAGTTGTACCTGAGAACAAAGTGTGGAATTGTGTAAATGATTCTAGAACAGTGGCGCAGTAACCTGAGCTTTAATTTGAGGTCCCACTGGACAGAGAGGACAATGGAAGCAAAGGCTTTTCCTTGTGCTCCTATTTCAATATGGTATCCCAACTTTCCCCTAAGTGCTCCTTCCATACCCGTGCTCCCAAAAGTCACATGGATATGGTTGAGGAGTGACGTCATGGGGGTGTCACGGGGTTGTGCAGTGGTTGTTCTATAAATGAACGGAGTCATTATAGTTTCAGTCATTGTGCATAATATAAATGCCATATATCACTTTAAATTCCGCTCTAGAAATACATTATAGTTGAGATTTCAATCGGGATTTCGCAATGACAGAATGCCTCCTCTGTATTCAGCACAAAAGTCTGCCAGTGTGTGTGTGTCCCTTCATGTCTATAGAATGTGTGAGAGTGGGCACCGGGTAGAGAAGTCTGAAATAAAAGCGAGCAGTGCAGCTGCACACAAAGAGCCCGTTGATTCTCGCCATTTAAGATTGTGTTTGTCGCTGAATCCTACACATGACATGTATAATCATGCGGAGCAGGTGTCAGGACAAATCACTATTCATCATCAAGGCCACGCTTACACAAACCATGCTAGTTCTACCCAGAAGTGTATCATGGGAATGACATCTGGGTCATTGAAATTCTTCCACACCAGACGCTTCCACCTTCCTTTACCTTGCATAAGCAAAAAAATAACCACCCCCAAATTGTTCCTGTTGTTAAGAACCAAGCCATGCGTAATGACTCAACAATTTATAAGAGGTGTGCCTTACTCAGTCCTGCCCATGTATTGTTCTGTATTCTGCACAGAAGGCAAAGAGTGTGAGAAGCTTTCTTCTGTTCTGTTTTGCTTTAAAAAAAACAACACATTGAAACACCCCAGCTCTCCGGGTGGGCGTGGCTTAACTTAAGATGACTGTATGTTTTTGGTATTTCCCAACAGCTGGACCAGAACCCTGGGAACTCTCACACATCTGGCTGTGTGTTATTTTCAAACATGAAGCTTGACTGAAGTTAAGGGCCCCATCAATGAGCATAAAATCCGCCTTCGTTTTAACAATGGTGTGAATTCACATTCTTGATTAATCTTCCGGGCATAGCGTGTCCTGGATGTTTTCGCTGAGCCGCTCGTTCTCTTCCTTTTGACCGTGTTGTCCAGCTTAATGGTTAATCTGTGTATCGACAGGTGGCAGAGCCTCAGGGACAGCTGGCAGCGTCGGCCGTAAGAGGCTCCACCGGAGGCCTGGTTACATGAGAGGGGAGCAATCCAGACCGACAAGCACCAGCGATGATCCGGAAGACGTGGAGGATGAGGACAGAGAAGACGAAGCAATTTGCATAAGGAATGGCAAAAGTGGATGTCAAACTAAAGGGATGAGTCAATCGTCTGCTGTCATAATGTCTCCAATGAAAATTGCACAACCTGACAAATCCTCCCACGACGTCACTCCTCCCTCCAACGATGACTGTGCCCTCAGTCAACCAAACAGTGAACTCACGTTAACCCAAAGTTCAGTACTTCCCCATTCAACTACCCAGGGAGAGTCTTTCAATTCCAGCTTCAGTTTTATTCAACAGTCTCTTAGGAGTCTCTCTGCCCCCGCAACACCAACACATGACCCAGAAGCTAAAACCACAGAAGTGCCTAACGTCTCTGAATTTGAACCAGCATTGTCGTTTTTTGATCAACCTGAGTCAAAACCATCCACCCAGGTCACATCCAACTCTGTCCCAAGCAGCCACGAAGAAAAGGAGACACTCGGACGATTTTGGGGGGAACGTATGTGGGGCAGCAGGGAGGTGTCTTCTTACCTGCCCAATAGTGACTTCCAATGTCTGGATTCAGAAATCACCTCTTCACTGTCACTTGACTCGGACACCGCCTCTGCATCCTCAGTTACGTCGGGATACGAGAGCAACACACCTGCTTCGGACCAAGGCTGGGACAATTTGGTGAAGAAGTATGACCACGTGCTGCAAGACTGTCTCCAAAACAACCGGACGCACACTAAGGTGGTTAAAGATACATTCTTATTGAAGTTTGCCATAAACAGCTATATTTCCGAAAATATGATTTTGACTTATTAGCAATAACGCTTTGGAAAACTCTGAATTTTATGTGAAGAGATGTATCATATAAAAAAATATAACAACATATAAAATAAATAAAATAAAATAAAAATAAAATAAAACAGTCCACAATTTATTGCTTCCAACTCTCGAGAGAGAATCTTACGTTATTGTCGAATGACTAAATGACTAAAGACCGTTCTCATTATGTCACTGTGATCTTATCCTTATCCTTTTCAAACTTTTTGGCCCTTCGCTAAATGTTCAAAGGGCATTGCCCGTGAGACCGCTTGGTAATTTTATTCTGCTTCTTGATTTTGTTTTGTCCCCAGATCGAGTCCATGATGTTAAAGCTCCAGAGATTGCAACAAAAAGCCATTGTGGACGATGACTATGACGCAGGTGAACTTGTCAGTCAATACTTTAGGCAAGCCTGTAAGGCAAACTGGTGCAAGACTGAGGTTTTGTAAGGACAGAATGAAACAATATCTTGTTCATATTTATCTTTATATTTGTGTGTACAATTTGTTCTTCATGCTGTAATTGTGTGTTCTAATTAGATTTACTGAAGGGAGGTCGGAACACTGGGGAAAAAAAGACCATGTTCTGGCTTAAAGCGATAAAAAATATCCAGACTGAAGATCCTGTTCACGCTGTATCCAAATATTTAAATATGCTTATCAAAGATGAAGAAGAAAGGATGGGGATTTCTTAATATAATTAGAAAATAAATGTGAGAACATAATGTTTCTGATTCTAAAAAGAGTTAAAACACATTGAACCTATGACAGAATTTATTGACTCACAGAAATAGACCGAGATGATATTTATAAACTGAATTAGGGCAGTGGTGTGTATTAAGAGGACTCCTCGTGGCGCACTAGGTCGGTTTTTGTCATAAGACATTGCCAGTGCGTCCACAAATCTAACATGATTCAATTGTACTCTGAAGGCCTTGTTTAATCAAGTTATGGAGCATGGAGAGTTAAGAGACGCACGGAGGAACGGGCTAATTTGTGACCTATTTCTCAGCCCACATGACTGAAATAGCTTCACCAACATCTGCTCTTGGCAGCCTGAAGATAGATACCTTTGGGACTCACAAAGCACCCGGTTTTACCTATTAACAATTCGGATTAGAGTAAAGTTATTTGGATGCCTTTAAAACCAGTTTGAAGTTGTTACACTGCACAGGACATACAGTGCTGTGCTCAAATTTGAGGCCAGATAGTTGCTATTTGCAGTGTTTTGAGATCATAAATAATAATAATAATAATGATAATAATAAGATGCTTCCTCTTACTCCATTTCGAGCATTCTTTGTTGTGTATTTGTTTTCATTTTTTTTTTGTTTTGTTTGTTTGTTTCATGGATACGGCACTTTAAAGTGTTAATTGTTTTATTGATATATCAATCAATCACAAAAATAAAATAATAATAATAATAATAATGATAATAATCTCAGTGTAGCACACACCCTGTTTTTGCCCGCACCAAAGTTCAATAGGTCCTGTTTTTTGGTCATTGATTATTGTATTGATTGATTAAATGGTATAGCAATTGGATGGATTGTTTTGATTGCTCAATGCCACAGTGTGCAGGAATGCATCATTCAAGCTCAACATTGGACATATGTGTGTTTTTTCAGCTGAGCGATTTGGGAAAAAGCTGGAGGAACTGTGCAAGGAGCGAGAAGCTCTGAAGCTGGGCTTACCATCCAGACAGCCGAGTGTGGCTCTGTTTCTCCAGAGGCTCAGAGAGGTGGTGCAGAGCGCCCTCTACAGGACAGACAGTGGTCAGCACAGGTCAGTCACACAAGGGTAAGTCGCTATTTGTAGAATCACACTTATCAGTCACTACTTCATGTCATTGTAATTGCGGCAGACATTTTTCAGTAAGTTTCAGGACATTCTACAGAAACTTTACATGGGAATTATACATTTATTTCAAGTTCTTTAACCGACTTTAACCGTAGAAAAAAAATATTTATCCATATTTGTTAAAAAATTAATGACTTGACACTTGCCCCATATGTGCATACCATTGTATTGAAAACAAAAATGTTTTAAGCACAAGCTTGGCTGTGTGCTTGTAAACATATTGATGTATTTGTGACTTTGATAATCTTTTATGCACACCTGCAGGGTTACGTGTTCAGTTGTTTATGACAGCAAACCACACTCAATAAAAAATAGTCCAAAATGTACCTTGTTTTTATTCATCCCGTTCAAAAGGATGTTCTTAAAGCAGGCAGTGAAAGAGAGTTATGCAACATAATTCTTGTGACAGGAAGGAAATCTAGCAGGGCCTCTGCTGCATACATCCTGAAAAGTACCTTAAAGGTCAAACACAATAGTTACGCGTTCCTCTTATCTCTCAAGAGAGGCTGTTTTGAAATAACTACATGTCACGCTAATGCTAAATGTGTATCGAGGTCATCCTGCTTTTAGATGACCCCGAGTTACTTGGAGATTGAGGAAAAACGGGGGCCGTTTCAGACACCAATCAGTCTCTTGGTTTATGTTGTCGACCAGGTTGGGAGCAGAATACGATGGAGGAGAGCCGTCAGATTCAGTGCGCCGTCGAGATCGTCTCACCCAAGAGAAACAATCAGTAGAGGTAATTTCAGATTTTACGCAATCTGCATGTCAGATGGGTCGAATGTAAAAAAAAAAAAAAATCATGCAATGCAGGAGGAAATCAAGGAACTGCAGCAGAGATTGGCAGAACTAAAGGATCGCAGTCAATGTCTGGACCAGCAGATCCAGCAAGAGGAGCAGCAAATGGAGGCTGAGGAGCTGGAGGGCTCCGTGCTGAGGAGCTGCACCTCGGTCCAGCTCAGAGACTTGAGCCTAACGCTTCACGATCTTGTGATGTCTGAGAACCGCATCCAGATCTCCGTCTCTCCTCCTCCCTCCATGCTCAGGTGAGATTAAATGTTTGGCTACGTTAGGGATGTGGAAAACTGCACATGTGAACGTTTGAACAATGCTAAAGAACAGAAATTCAGTCAACTGTCAGTTTGTTTCCCACACCACTCACAGTTGCAACAATCCCTGCAGTACTGTTAGCTACCCGATGAAGATGCTAGAGAGCTACGATGACAGTACAGCAGGCCATACATGTCCCTTGCGTCACACTATATTTTCATGTGTTGTGTTGCACGTGTAGGTTGAAATGGCTTACACTGGAGTTTAGTTCAGAAAGTATTGGTACATCTGCACAATACATGAGGTGTGTCAGAAAAGTTCCAGGACAGGGGTCACAAAAGATACATTTTAAAGCCAGACTACAAACCGTGACTTTTCTCCTTCAATGTATATATGATGAATTGGCAAATCTTCTAAAAGGGACTTGCTTCGTTCAACAAGCGAGAAGTGGCGAGAGTTGTACTTGGACAACTTTGGCTATTTCACCATGACGCCTGCTCAAAATGCCTTTGCCAATTCATGCAGACCATGACAAAGAAAGCTGAGAAGAGGTGTTAGACTCCAGGGGGGGGGATTTCATCAAAGAAAGAAAGTTTGGATTTAAAAATACATCTTATGTGACACCCATCCTGGAACTTTACTGACACTCTTGGTATACATTTGCATGTCATTGGATGGCATGGTGTACCAAATGAAGTGTTTGTTACAGAATGACAATATTTTTTTACATCACAGGGAACTCCTCCTCTCTCACACCTGCACAAAAGTGCTCTGCATGATAATGTTTTTTTCTCAGATGCAAATGATTACTTTGCATCTCTAATGGTAATAGCTCACAGGAGAGCACTCTGGGATGCCGCTCAGTCTTGCCACTTGTTAGGAAGACATGTAAATTGTACTTATCACCTTCCCGGTGGCGTGACCCACCATAATTTGATATCTGGCATATTCTCACCTCAGCCAGAAGGCATTTATTCTCAGAACTGATTGAAAATTCCACCTCAGATTGGGCATTCAGCCGCAAATCTCGGTGTGCTGTGATTTGGGTCAGCAGGATGATTGTGATGCCGTTTTGCATTTAAAGCAGAAAAGAGCAGGTCATGTCAATCACGTTTTATTTTTCTTGTTTGGTAAAAGATCTCATCTTGCTCCAGCAAAAATGAGACTGATCGTTGAGACACATTTTACCACTGTTTAACAAATTTGTTAAAAGGTTCATTAATTCTTAGCAATATGACCACTTTGTCTTTTATTACGTATCGGATGCTGTGTTTTACCATATTTGACTTTGCATAACCAAAAAAAAATCACTAGTTGGTCCTGTGTGCAGCATGTTTACACTCTAATGACATCATTTGTTGAAATAAGTTCACATCTTTATCCAATAGGTCAGTCAATAAAACATATTTGTCAGCCTAGAACTCGAAAGAATGAGTCACTCATGTGTGTTATGCATGCTTGATAAGTAACTACTCAAAAGGTTTTGTTTAAGAGTCCTCTTCGGTGTCTAGAGAGATCACTGATGAAACTTTTTTTTATTATCTGAAGAAAGTTTTGAACGTCAGCAGCCATCTTGAGTTATAACATTTTATTCAACCTTCAGACTGAATGTTCCATAAGATGATGCAAAAAAAAAAAAAATTGTTTGATTTTGCACCAACATTTTTCTTTATTTCCTATTGTAGACTTCAGGAACAGGAGCAGGCATTGAATCTATCCATCAAGGAAGCTACTGCCAAAGTAAGGCACTATTTTGGTGGGGGGGAAATGAGTGATTGTGTATGAATTTCAATGAGCGGCATGTTGAAATTGAAAGGATGCGCCGTGCATCCACTGCAGCTTGATACATTTGCATGCTACTAAATGTCAGTGTTTGTATTCATGTGGTTATTCCTATTTGATGAAGCAGTGAACTCTCCACGATTCTCGGAAAATTGTTTATTTTGTGTCCTATTAAAAATGATTCTATCTGGATGACATACTTTCTGTGACCAAAAAAAAAGTCTCTCAAAAGTTCACCTGTGTCCGTTGCTTGGTCTACCTTTGTGTTTGTGCGAGTGAAGCATAAGACTCCATTGCAATGTAATTTATTAAACCTAAGCTAAATTGCAATTGCCCCATTACTAACAAATCTATTATTAGTGCGGTTCAAAATGGTCATAGTAGTAATAAGTCACGCCCCAATGAAGGTTCTAATTTTGAAGGGTTGACGAATGCATTGCATTCATGCATGAAAAATCTCAGCAGGCTGATTTAACTTTGTTCTAAAATAGTGAGCTGACATTTAGCAGCAGTAGCACCTCTCCCTTTACTGCTTATTTATTTACAAGAAGGGGTGACCGCAGATCAGAGATTTCACTAAAGCATGGCAGTAGTGAGAAGAAGTCTTGCATAACTGTTTTTGTTACTGACAAAAGATTTTTACTTCCATTGTTAACACTTTGAGGTTTTTTTTTTAAATGTAAAGTGAACTATAAATATAATTTATTATTATTATTATTATTATTAATTTCTGTTAAGTGCTACATTGTCTATACCCTGTCAAGGAATACCAACTCGAGTCCTTCTTAATGGCGATCAGGCCAGTGTGATGCAATTTCACATTGCATGCTTTGCATAGGCTTGCGTTTTCCACTGACTGATCTCTTGAATGTGAAAAAGGCCAGAGGCAATTTGTGAGCAGTACAAAAGCTGGGGAGGGCAATAAAGACAATTTCTTGTCAGTAATAAATGGTTGGTGGTGCTCCAAAGGCTCCTCAGAAGACAATTTTAAAAGTTTGCCAGCAAAGACTTTCACCACTGTGGTACTTTCTTGACTTCAAATATTTTTTTCTACACCCGAAATTAACGAACGATTCATTCAAAAATTCACTAGAAGTGTCGTTCGCTTTCAAATTCGTCTTGAAATTAAAATCACTCGTTACATAAATGCCTTTTATGTCGGAAGCGGCTTCCAATTCCAACTTTAGTTAGAATTATACAAGCCTGATAAATTTCTATATTTCTGTGTGAAGAAAGCTCCCTTGGAGATGCTCTGCCTCAAAAATCCAATCCATTTGACAACATTTTCAAAGTGTAGCGCAAAACTGTGTCAGGTTCAAGAAAGAAACATGAAGGGCAATCCTGCTCCATGTCCCTTTGAGCCATAAATGTAGCTCCAAAAAAGATGAGAGATTTGTCGTGGGGATTGCATCTGGCTGTCTGTATAAAAACACAAGTTTAAAGGGCTGATGGAGGCCAGACAGGTTTTTATCAGTAACCATCAGCTTGCAAGAGCTGAGGTATCACGTCTCCCGTGACATTCAATGCCTCTCTCCTCTCTGACATTACTACAGCATCTTTTATGGAGATTTCACATTTGCACACATCCACATGAAAGGCGGAGAAGTCTTTGTCTTCCTAAAGGTTAGATCCATGTAAAGCATCAGGCTCTGTCGTGTATCCAAAGAAGAATCCAAACGAATCGTCTTGTATGAATGAGTTGGAAAAGAACATTGGGACAGAACTGGAAATGAACCGTGCATCCTCTGGGATTCATGTGCTTTCTTTTTTTTTGTGACTAACCTCACCCCCCCTCCCCTCTCTGCTCTTTTCATTCTCGAGGTGGTCATGAGTCAGAAGCTGGGCAGCAGCCTCAGGAGGAAAGTCAGTGAGACTGAAACTCAGCTCTTAGCTTTGCAGGAAGCCAAACTGGCCGCCATCTCAGGTGACTCCGCCCTTCCTTCATTGTTATGATCTTATAATTTACAGTGCAAGCGCTACATCCGAGCCCTACAAAAATCAAGAATCTAAAAATATGTCTCTGAGATTGCACATAATAACCATTCATTATAGCATAACGCAAGACGTATTTTGTGCGCTTTGTCTTGTGTTTAGCCAAACCCAGCTGACTTGGGGTAAGAGATGGACAACTGTTGTTTGCTCGCCAGATAATATCAGGGCACATATAGACAAGCAACCATTCATGCTTATACCTATGGACAATTTTGTCAACAATAATAATAAAAGAACGAAATATATGCTGGAAAATTAGCTACACTCTCCTCAGCAGCTATAAAGCCTTTCTGCATGTTCATTGCATGTTACGTGTTAATTAAAATGGTCCTTTTTATGTGTTACTTTCCTGCACGGTTAATAAAGGTTTTACCATGGCAATACTTTGACCCTGGAACCGATTCATCGTATTTCCATTATTTCCCGTGGGAAAAATATATTCGAAATCCAAACCCATCAGAGTATAACCAGTGTCCTGGAATGTGCTCAACCTTAAAGGTTTCACTGTACTTATACAAGCTCCATTAGCTTCATTTAATTACACCATTAATGTAAAAGTCATTCATTAATGAGAGTTGTCGGCAATAATGTGTTTCTGCGGCGCACCGCTGCAGGGAACGACTTCAGCAGTGCCAAGGAGCTGAAGGCTGAGATGAAGGCGGTGTACCAGGAGCAAGAGCGACTGGAGGCTCTGGCCAAGCGGCTGCACAGTCTAAGCTCAGGTAGCAGCCAAGAGCTAGCCAGGATGAAGGAGCAGCGGCAGCAGCTCAGACAGGAGTTGGAGCACCGGGAGGTGCAGCATGGTGAGTCTGTCTGCACTCACATTATAGACTTTTGTCCCCAAGGAGGAAGGCTGTCGCAGGAAGAGGAAATAACTGGAGGAAACAATAATCGAGCAGGTTTCATTATTGTAGAAGACATTGAGAAGTCAACAAGGCTATGGCAAACTTTAATAACCTCCAGCGGATGATATGCGTAGTAAGTGCAGTCTGTGAAGGGAAAGGTTCAGAACATACCCAGATAGAAATCGAATGAATTGTGCAAATGCTGAGAATCAGGTCTTCAAACACTCTCATACCTGTCTTAAATTTGTGTTTACCGCACTAACTAGTGGGATTTCCCCCGTAGGACTAAATGCAAAATCGTAAACACAGAAAAGCAATTCTGGTCAATGATGATGTCATTGCCTTCAAGCAATTACCAAACAACCTTTCAGATTGCCATGATGTCATCAATAATATTATCATTAGCAGGGTTTCCCAGGTTTGTCGCAATTTGATGACAAATGATTTATTGGCTCAATCAGCATTTTTTAAGCCAATGAAATTTGTATTTAACCCATGACCACACATATTTAGAAGGAAGGCTGCACGGATTAAAGAATGGGTGGAGGGCTGGTAATACTAATTAAATGTTTGTTAAAATGAACACTGAACGTTGGTTTCATCTTTGATAGCCACCTCCCTTTCGCAGCTCTTTAAATATGAATAAGTGAATCATTCTTTTAAGAGAGGTCCTCTCTTATGTTGCTTCACGCTGGGACTCGAGGACATCAATGAATGGTGACTTTTCTCGCAAAGGAACAGAAAAACTGCCATCTGTCTTTGGGGACCCTACATCAAATGAGTTTGCATCAGAACTGGCAGCTGTTAAGAAGAAGTGGAGTGTCAACGAGGGAATACACTTTTAGAGTGTGTGAACTCGCCAATTACCTTCGAGTCACACGCTGCCGCTGTGACGTATTAGCGCTACAGGAGCTCTGAATGCTGCTTAAAACAAACCTTTGCCTTTTTGGAATGCTAACTAAAGGCTATGGCCTCTTGGAAATGCATTTTGATCGCACCGCCTGCAGTGTTTCTCCAATCCATCACTCACAGGCAGATCTCGCTAAAGGTCATTTCACTGTGTGAGGCACTGAGGTGGGCACATGAGGATGGGGGATGGGTAAAGTGACGAGACGACAGTGCAAGTACGCTATTGCAGTAACCCCCAACGTGTTCAATCAGCCTTCTAATGCCTTCTCTTGTGATCATTAGTGACTACAGCCCACCCATTAGTGTTGGCCCATTTTCTCCATCTTTTGTCACTAGGGGGCACACTCTCATTGTTCGGAGCCTTTTTTTGTTTGGTCTTTCTTAACATATCCATTCATTTTAATTATATTTAGTCATTACAGTAGTGACAACTGGTGGGAATTAAGATGTACGAATTTTACCTTCTCGAAGACAATCGCGCCCACATTGATTAGCAGACAAATATTTGACATCCCTAACAATCTAGACATCATACCGCTGTATCTTAAATACATGTTGTGACTCAGCATGCTCGTGGAACCGCTGAGGGCCACACAAAGAAGTAGGATGCTCAGGCTAGACAAAGGAATGGGAATCAGGTAGATAACACGTCACTATGTGGGACGAGATGGCGAGCTAATGATTGGTTTTTCGCCTTGCTCAAATGCTCAAGTGGGCACACACAATATGGCAGCAGCAGCAGCAGCAGCAGCAGCAATTTCTCAATGTGTTGCTGACACCAAGCTAGGGGCTCATTAAACTGTCAGCCAACTTGGTAATACGAATCTGGCACACGCGTGCTGGAACCTGATAGTATACAAACAGCATATTTCGTCCTTGGCTGGAAAGGGTTGGAAATGATTTTTTGACTTGAAAGTCAAGGTGGCCCTTGAGATATTTACTTTGATGAGTACACTCCTAAACAACTAGAAACATCCCAAAAATGGGTGTCGTGACAAATGTTTTGAGGAAAGACAGAAATTATTTCTTCACTTTTAGGTATCAATCCTCTGTTTAGGGCACAGGTGTCAAACTCAAGGCCCGGGGGCCAGATACAGCCCACCACATCATTTTATGTGGCCTGCGAAGACAAATTATCCATCAAATTTGTGTGTCATTACTAGTAGAATAATATGAGTTGCTCATACATTTATTTGGGTTGACAGTCATAATGGCCCTCCGAAAGAAGTTATGACTACAATGCGGTCCGCGAAAAAAATGTTTGACACCCCTTAGGGTTGGGCATGTCAGGGCATTACTATATTTGGAAAATTTGATTGGTGCACAGGCAGACATGGGTGATGGATTAACGGTATTATTATCATTTTTATTACATTTTAAAGTCAATCAAAAGCACCCATCAAGTGAAGGGAAAAAAATTATTTGCTCAGTCAATGGACGAGCTTTGTGGCTTTTGTCCGCCTCAAGTCCATCTACTGTTTGTATTGCAGTCCTACAACCCTAGAAACATCTCATCAGAATAAAAATGGATGTACTTTGAAAAGCACCATAGTGCCTTAAAACACAACATGGTCAGGATAAAAGTACTCATGGATCGATTTTATATTTTGAGTGGCTGAGACTCAGGGTGGGGCTTTTGGATGTTGGAGCCATCATGTCCTTAATTGCCATTGGCTTTGAGTGTTGATGAATATGAAATCCATTATATCCAGAGGTTTCACTCCCATCAGAGAGTGTAATTTTGTCCCCCAAGAGGGATTTCGAGTGATGCTAAATTTGCAAATAAATAATTGAAAGACCGGACAAGAAGGGTAAATGACCCCCAGGAGTGTAGACAATGAGATGTGAAAGCGCTGACTGTGACTTCCGCTTATCTCTGGCAATTCTTATTTAATATAAATTTCAGTATTCATGAGGTGTTCTTCGCTTGTAAGACTGACGTCAATTTGAGTTTATTTTGATGTAGACAGAAGCAATATGCTCCCATTGTTTAATATTGTCACACATAATAAATTCTCTTTCGTCTGCTCAGTCTTAACCAGCTATTCATTCTTAACACATCAATCCAAGTCACCTTCATCCTACTTTGATGTAGATTTTATTTTTGGACTCTGGCCAGTCATTTTTTTGTATCTAGCAATGGAAGTGCACATCCAAATACTGCCTCTCAGAGTTATTACACAAATGCAATTTTCGTCTTAATGGAGTGCTGATAGTAATGCCCAGGGCGTTCGTATATGACTTATTCATTACCCTGCCACTTTTAGGGTCCTTCTATTGAGAACTTGGTGGAAGGTATGACAGCACTTCTCCCAAAAAGGCTCGGTGTGATTGAGAGTGCTAAAGTGGTTAAGTGGACCCGGGAGAGTGTTTCCTGCTTTTTGTTTCTGAAGTTCTATAGGCATTATTCTTTCTTCCTGTGATAGGGATGGGACGTTCCATTGTGCATAATAACATGTTAGCTTGAAAGTACCCATGGGAATCACTGTTGAAATAAATCCACAGTGTCAATCAATGTCTTCTCTTTAAATGACACTGCATAGTGAGCAAGTTAATTATACTCATGGACAGCTGATAGTAGAATTATGTCCTTCTGGCTTGTATATTGACTTTTCCCTTCGTGAATGTTGTTGCAAAGCACTGTGAGCGTGAGTTTCGAACATTTTTAGAGCAAGCTTGAGTTATATAGAATTTTATTGCATGTGTTTACGTTGTCTTTGGTCCATTGTTCTTTTGTCAGTTCATCAACAGAGGTGTGAACACACCCATACCCTCAGGCTAAGGGGATTTTTTTCCCCCTCTACTCATGAACTCAGGGCATTAGTCATTTTGGTGCAACATGTTCTTTCTTCTGTCAGTTAAAACGACGTGTGAGATCAACTCACATTGAGGTCTAGCGAAATCAGTTACTTCTCTTCAACAACAATAGCACTGAGTAGTCCTTCATCAGCTCTGAACAATTCTAATTTTAATCAGCACCATTTTGTACTCCTGATACTTATTTCTTGCTTATGCTTGGATTTCATCATTAAGATTCATCAATGCAGTATTTGTTGAGAAATGACAAAAAATTGTATGCACCTTCTCGATGAAAATTTTTAATTAAGAAATGGGCTAATGAAAAATTAACATTGATGTTATGGTAATTAGAAACCTTAAAAGTGCTGCTATTGTAATACAGAAGGAGCAACAACACGGGAAAAAAAGCAGCCAACTTTGCTCACAGACATAACAATCTTTTCGTTCTAGGTATTAGGAGTGCATCACTGTCAACACCCATTAAAAACGATCATTTAATAATCTGCCAGACAGTCGGGATTCGAAACAAAAACCCCAGTTCACTATATTTAAAGGCCACTTTCAGAGCACATAAGGACACCCACGCTATCAAACTGTAATGTTAGGGTACAAACAAATTGAAAACACAAGAATGTTCTTGTTCAAAAAAAGAAGAAAAACACTTGAAGGAGTAATTGCAAAGGAAAATTGGAGTCCGTGTTGCAACGGTCAAATGAGTTGGGTTGTGATGAAGTGGGCAAGCTTGGACAATGAGGTGGAGATTTTGTTTGTGCGTGTGAGATCAAAGTGTGTGAGACGTGGTGGTGTGGTATACAACAGGTATTGTGCGAAGACGTTATGGATGGCTTTGAAAGTGGCCATGTTGAAGTGTATTCCAAATTGAACCGGTAGCTGCTGAAGGGATATGCTTCTTGTACTGACTTGAGCAGCTGAATTCTGGACCAGTTCACAGTTTGTAGAAACCAACAAAAATAAAATTGCAGTAATCGATCCGGAAAGTGTGTTATGATTCTTGTGAATAATGGGGACATATGGGTGAAGTCAATTTATATTGCGGGGAAGGAAGCATGCTGACTGTATGATGTTATTTATGTGAATTAAAATTTTTGGCGCTGTCAAGAATGACAGCCAGACTCTTCACCTGCGACTTTTTGCTCGATAAAAATCGTCCTTGATGGAGTAGTTGCAAAATGTGCCATGCAGCATTTATAATACAAACTGCCTCCAATCCTTCACGTGTCCATACACCGACCTGCCGACTGACTCCTTTTGAGTTCTATGTGCACATTCATGCATGGTTCCACAATGTGTTCTCTGTGCCAGCTGTTGTCTGGGTATTGCTATGCTTTGTGCTCCCAAAGCTGGACAATATCATGGGTTATTGAGTGTCCGCTATAGCAACTTTCATTGCCAGTGCGACTGCTTCATTCAGATAAATCCACACTGTGCATTGTGAGTGTGTGCATAATGCAGAGCGTGTTCATATTACCTGCAGCGCTGTGCTCTCAAGCAACCGGAGCTGAGCTTGAACACATTTATCACAGCCAATGCTCGGTTACAAAGACACACAATTGCTCTTCTGTCTTATTATGCACAGGCTTTTATAACATGCATATCATTGGCGCTGCATTAGCACTCTAATTTGTTAGACAACACGGAAGCCCCCACAGATGTTAGGTATTGTTACGAGGTAGTCAGGAAATTACTGTATTATTCATTTTCAATTACATGGCTCTTCCAATGCTCATATAATCCCATTGTTAACTTTGTGTGTCGTCGTGTGATGAATCTGCTCTATTTGCTTTGTCTCTATAAATACGATGCATTACGATCTCCTTCTTCATCAATTTTAAATGTTGGGTAATTATTTCTTAGTGAGCCACGCCAAGAGAAAGAAATTATATTGAACCCTATCAAAGCAAAAGTATCATTTGGAACATTAAGGAATGCGTTATGACTAGTTGTGTATTTATTGTGATTGGATGGCTTTTTGGAGCCAGTCTTGGGGATCTGGAATGAGCACCTGCTGAGATCACTGTCACAATGGGAGGCTGAGCTTAGCCTCATATATCACGGACTACAACAGAAGCTCCTCTCATCTTGGATGGCTTTTTAGTACTGATTTAATTCGCATGGTCTGCCAAATGACATGGCCTCCTGCAGACTTACAGGAAGTGGTAATATCACCCATTGCTTGGGTTCATTTCGCTCAGGGGTAGGTTTTGCCGCTTGATGCCTGCTTCCCCTATTCTGTTAGTTTTCTTTCATCTGTAATGCCCACAAAGGTTCATTCGTTTTGCTGGCGGTTGGCATGGCGACAAGATGGCGCGCTGACTCTTCAGCATATAACAGGATTCGCGAATGAGGACATATGAAGTCAATACGCTTATGTCTGCATCACCTATCTTCATTTCTTGTGTCTTGTTCTTTTCCTTGCAATATTTCACATCTCAATCTGTCTCTTCCTCTTGTTCAAGCCATCGCCTACTTTGTCATCTCTCATTTGTACATTCCATCATCGATCCAAAGTCTGGCTTAAAGCCTGCGCCATGTATAATTCAGTGGCTATCTATTTGCATGCTACTTAATAAATGAATGAATGCATGGATGAAAGTTGACGTGGGAGACATTCAGGCAGGATATGATATCACGCAGCAATTAAAGAGGTTGGACGTGAGCTGCCTTGTCCACATACACCATATGAGATGAGGATGTCACGCGAGATCTTTCCCTCTCCATGCACATGCAGCATCTGGGAATAGCCAGACTATCTACTTTGTGTTTGCACAGAAGTGTGTACAGAAGTGTGTGTAAGTGTGTTTTTATGTGTGTGTTACTCAGCCTTTCTCCTTGCTGTGTCTGCCTGTCTCATCCCGGAACTGACACAGTCTAATAACCACCTTGGAGACAATAATACAAATTGCATGTCAAACTACAGTATCCTTCGGAACACCAATTAGGTTTCTTGTCGCCTTTCGGTGTGAGATCTAAATAGAAGCACTGCTACATGACCTTCAGCTCACTCTGATAGTAGAATTAGTACATGGGGAATTTCCACCACGTGCTTAAATTGGGGCAGCACAGTGTGTTAGTGGGTAGCATATGAACTCAAGAGGTCCTGGATTTGAATTCCGCTCAGGCCCTCCTGTGCGGAGTTTGCATTTTCTCCTGATTGTGCGGGATCCTCCTACTCTCCCAAAAACATATACATAAACTTGAATGAGGGAACAATTTGATATATAAATGCCTCCCATTGCGTTTCAAGATGCGCTGCCGCAGGGGGGCACGTTTTCATGTTTCATACATGAGCTCATTAACGACGCTCGGTTTGCCTCCGCCTTTATCCTAACTCCTTAACTAACGCTCAGCCAACCCGTGTCTGCGTCCTCAGGCACAGCTCAAAGCTGGCAGGGGGCGACAGAAAGCAATACGCCGTCCAGTTTAAAGCCCTGCAAAAAGACTGGTGTGACATGAGGACATGTAGGTTATTGTTCTCTGTAGCCAGCTCAAGTTTGTGTCCTTATTTTCTCAAGTACTCTATGTGTTCGTCTTGAGACAAAGAGAGACAGCGAATTTTATTTTTCACTCTCAAACAATAGCCTCTCCAACTGTGGTGATCCAGAATGGACTTCAGGACAAAGGTTTTGTTCTCAAGATACCCTGTCATTGTTTTGCAGCAAATTACGTCAATTGACTTTGATGTGCTATTTTTCTTCCTGTGTTCTCTCCACGTAGAAAGCCAGCTGAAGGACAATGCCGTCAAGTACATTGAGCTATTAGAAGACAGGTTGCACAGGTAAGTTGTTTGCCAATGTTTTTATTATGTTAGAAAATACAGTACACAATAGCCCCTTTAATACACCAATTGGAAAAAATGAAGGCCTAAACAGAACAACAAGCCCTTAGGACTTACCGCCATTGTCCTCACTTGACTCATCCAACACCTCATGCTCCTTTTACACCTTTCATCATGTTTTTTTTTTTGCCCCTTGAGCCTTTCTCACTTTTCTCTGTGTCTCCCAAATGACTTATGTGACAGCTTCTACTCCCCCTTCTACAGATTTCTTTTACCTTTATGTACTTACAGCAGTACTTGCAACTTTTCTCTCCTTTCTGTAATATATTTTGTGCAAAGAAAAAAAAATCAATATTCAATTTTTGGAAGTGCTTGTTCCATTCGGGTAATGAGTGAGCTGGTGCTCAACAGAGTTTTGGATGAGTAGCAGGGTGCATTTTGGACTGATTGCTAGTCACTCACAGATAATCATTCACATTCACACTTAAGGAGATTCTGTTAACCTTAGCTGCATAATTTTGCAATCTGGGAGGAAACAGTAAAGCACAGGTGTCAAACTCAAGGCCCGGGGGCCCATCTACAGCTCGCCCCATCATTTTATGTGGCCCGCAAAGACAAATTGTGCATCAAATTCGTGTGTCATTACTAGAATTGCAAATTGTCTTCACTTTTCATAATATCTTTTTTTTTTAAATGTTTGACCAGTTTTTACTCGTCTTGAAAAGGAGTTATTTGTCAGTTTGTTTTGTAGCTTTTACTGTGTATAATGAGGCGCTCATAAATCTATTTGGGTTGACAGTCATAATGGCCCTCCGAAAGAAGCTATGACTACAATGTGGCCCGTGAAAAAAATGAGTTTGACACCCCTGCAGTAAGGAGTCGGACATGTTGCTTCGATCAGCCAGAGCTCACCAGATGCGAATGCACGAGTTCTCAAATTCACTCCATTGGATTAATAATTCACTGTGTCGACTTCAGAGATGCAGATAGTGATATTAGAGATCATAGGCCATAGGTGTATTTTGGAAAATCTTTTCTTTCCAGTGCTTGTAGTCTCAAACATGTCATTGTCAAGTGTGATAAATGTAAAAAAAAATTATAATTGTAAACTACATCATCGTTCCCTGTTGTATGTTAGCTTCTTCTGTGATCGACTAATGACCAGTTCAGTTTGCTTTCACCCACTATAGAAAATGGATGTTGATGATGGCTGGTTGGCTGAAATGTAATTTTTATTCCCTACTGTTTATATCCTATTTGAATCAATGCATTTTGAGGCAGACAAAGCCAGAAATGTAACAATGCAGCTCCAGATAACACCTGGTGGATTTGTTGTGCTGACACAATAAGACATATTTCGCTGAAACGTGCTGTACAATAACCTGCATGAACGTGCAAAAGCACCCATCATCCACTGTAAATGTTATCATTCAGCTTCAATGTATATCAGTGGTGATGGAGTGCTGCGGTGACAGGAGGGGAGGATAGGGAGGAAGGTTGGGGGAGGGAGAAATGTACATGCGCTGGTGAGACGTCTGGTCTCCGTGGTGACGGATGCTTTTGAAAGAAAAAAAGAAAAGCAATTATCTCTTCCTGGCTAAAGACTAGAACCCAATATCAAAGCTGCATTGATGCTGTAAACGTGTCATTTGGACAAGAACACCATGTTGAGACAAGCAGCTTAGTCATTTAATGTGAGTCTATATTTTTCTACCTAAACAAAATACTTTGCTTTCATTCAAGTAAGATTGGAGTGCCATTTATCATTTCTCTCCTATAATTGTAATGGCAAAAAAAAAAAAACATGCTCTTTGAGCTCAAGGTGCTCTGGGAGCATCCAAGCAGCGTCTGTCACGTGTGAATTGTGTCAAACAGAGCAATCATGGTTGCTCGGATGGCTGCTTTACAAACCTCGCAGAAATCAAACAACCCACCTCACAAAGCATTCGCCGCGCCATGCATCATCCATCACACTCCCTCCTATAGTCACTGCCTTGGTTCTTACCATGTTAACAGCACCTCTGCTTAGTGTGATATGTGAGATGTTGACACAATTAAGTCTCTCATTCCTTACTATTAACACATTTTTTAATTCACTTTTTGAATTTTGTCAAAGAAAACCCAATTGAGGTAGTTTTTTCATATTTTATCCCTGCTCTGTATAAACTCTTCCAGTGCTGCCACCACTTTTGTAAAATGATATCCTAATTTCTTTCATCTTATAATGATGTGGTTGGTTCCGTTAGCTTCTAATGGGTTGGTTTATAGCCAAGCCTGTGGGTATTGCAAATGAGCATTTCCAAATTGAAGGCATGTGTTTGAAAAAGTGGTTATTGCCCCAAGGTTGACTCAATATATATTAACCCAAAAACCTTGTGATCCACAAGCTGAGCCAAAAGGAATGATGTTGTTCCTTTGCTCACCTAACATCAGAAATATTGGATATCGAAGGAAACGACAAGGTTTTGATTACAGCAGAGAAAATAAAAGAGTGACTTCTGCAGATTCTCTGTATTCGCCTTTGAGATGCACTCACACGATGCATCACTATATCTGTGCCATGGTTGAGCCCACATGACACTGAGGGCTCTATTTCCGCAAGTCTGGTGCGAGGCATGTCATAAATCTGGACAGACGTGGGATAGACCAACTATTGGTCATTTTACAGATGTGCACAAGTGGGCTCATTTAAAAAAGGGCAGTTTGCGCCGTTGTGGGCGTGAACAAAATGATGCCATTTGCTGCCAATCAAAGTAGCGCTTTTAATTGTGGGATATTCCCATATCACATGGAGACATCCCTGTGCAGAAAAAGAAGCAACAATAAATGTAGTCCTTACAAGCTTTGGCTCTCCCTAACTTGCAGTTGCAACATCAGTCCTGCCAGTTAGTAGTTGCAGGGTGGAGGACCCAAGAACAACGAAGCAGCACGCCCACACCCTGTCACTGTTAGACAGCAGGCTGAGTGGCTGCCACCAATTAACCCGTGGCTAAGAAGCTGAGACAGATGAGCTCCAGGATGCCACCATCACAGCGCTGCTTTGGAGCTGTTGTATTGTTTGACAATTTAGCAAAAAAGCCTTAGAAGCAGCAGTCACAGTGAGAGGGCATTTTGTGATAGATGTGGCCAACTTTGACATTTGGAGAAGATTTTCCAATTAATTTCTCAATTGTTTGTGTGTTCTCACCTCTTCAAAAGAAGCAATGTAACAATAGAATGGCTCAGCGGGTGCAGCCCACTTCAACACAGTTGAGAAGAAACAGCATTGAGTGCTAAATCACCAAGTGCAGGACTGCTGGGATGAGCAGTTTTTCTATCACCTGTGTGCCAAAATGAAGGTTAGACGACGGCTGATGGGCAGGCCACTGGCAGGGCACAGAGCTGGCAGCCTTTTGCAGGTAGGAGATGAGCTGGAATAAAAAGTGGAATTCAATTTTCAGGAGCTTCATTACCGCCGAAGAGCATGAAATAGGGAGATTTCACACTGTCTGCATACATTTGTCTTGAGAATTCACCTCTGTATGATAATTTATAGTATATAGTAATGACTTTATATTTATTATTATTTTTTATTATTTTATTATTACTTTTTAAATCAATTTGCTTTTGAAAATTTGTGACAGGGCAGCAACTAGAAATGGGTTCATTGGAAATGGGATCACAGTTACGCTTTCCAACACATCTTGTAACTCTTCATTTGTTTTCCTGCACATGACGGTGTCGTCTGTATTTTTTTTTTTTTATGGCTTAAGCAATTTATGTTTTTCCTTGAGTGTGACATTTTCCCATTCTGTTTGAATGGAGGGAAAAAATACAGAGAAACAAGGTCAATACATTTGGTTGCCCAAATGTCACCTGCGGCTACACATCTTCGGAAATGATGCGTTACCTAAAGGTTAGGAAAAGACAAAGGTCAGTAAAAAAATAGCTCGTAAACAGATCAGAGATCTGAGGTGAATAATTTGTGGATGCTTTTTCTTTTAAAGAAATGTAGCTTTGACAGTTTGATGCAAATCATTCTCTGAGCAAGAAATCACCGTCACAAACTCCTCTGGAGATTAATCACTTTGTTAGTCTTTAAATATTCTTTTTTGATCACCCTTTAAATTATAGTCAGTTACATAATTATTTTGTCATTTGTTGCATGAGCAAGAATCACGCGTGACTTCTATTATGCTTGCATAAAATTGCTGAATGAAAATATTGTCTCGCATTGACTTCGTCTTGTTTATATTTTTATTGGATGTTAGCTGTAGCTGTTCCGGCTTGGAGCGGATTTGGGAGGCCGACCTGGAGGCATGTCACCTGTTCTTAAGAGGCTTGCAGCTACGGACGTCCATCAGTTGCGGAGCGGACGTGGACGACCATCTCGCCACAACTGACTGTGCTACAAGTCAAGTGTGCGCCAAAGAGGAAGAAGACAGCGCCATGTTGACAGCTTTAGGCGGCCGTTGGTGTCCCGAGGCCAATTTACAGAACTCGGAGTTCACCAAGGTAAAACAACCTCTGCATGTAAAGTGAGATGTACGTCTCAAAAAATAGCGCTTTGTGACGTTTTATTTTAAGCATGTTCCTTACACAAGCCAAAGATTTCACATTCACCATTATTAGTTTTGGCAAACATGCTAATTTTGTACAATCACAGTAAGATGAGTCGCATTCTCATTACTTTTTTCTATTTTCAATTATGAAATAAAGACATTTGAGTGGCAACTACACTTATTACCCTTCATTCTACAAATTCTACCATTTAGTTCTGTGAGTAAGAATTCTTGTGGGCGTGTGCATGCATGTGTATGAGAACGCTTTCACCAGTGATTTGAAGCCATTGCTCCAGGGTAGATCCCGAATTGTTCGCTCCTCTCCTCACACTTGCCTCCACCCACAATGTCGACAGTCTCGTCTGAGATAAGAACAAAGTCAACATAGCCAGCAGCTATCAAAATAATAATAAAAAAGAGAACTTGCCAGACATGTTTTTTTTTTGTGCAGCTATATTTGCTACATTGCCTCTCAGAAATGTAATATTTGCAGGTTTTTTTACCAGAGGCTCATGTTCTGAATTTCAAACTGCCTGTCTCAGCATGAGATGCTTGGACTGCATGAAAAGTGTGTCAGTTTTGCTAAATGTACCTTCACAGTTTCTTACTCTCCATTAGAGCTGATAACCATCCTGCTTTGCACAACCCTAAATCTACATTTTGCACCTGTGCCCTCTTAACCTCTCTTAAACACTGCCTAACTGCATTAAATGAACGGCACGAATCTTCTTTCTGCTTTCCTTTTGTTTCTCTCTGCTTTTGTTTTCCTGCTAAAGCCTAGCCTCTCCTAACATTTCTCCAAGAAGTCAAAGGTGAGAAAGACAGAGCTGTGTGCAGTTCATTCTTTCATCTCCACCCCAAGTTATAAACAAGTGTGTATTTAGCAATATTGATGTATGTGGCAAAATATGTTTTCTACATGTTAATATAATAATCCTGCTGTTTGACTGACAACATAAACAACGCAAAGAACTAGATCAGAACCCCAAACATTTCCTTTTTATCCTGATAGACTATTATGGCTTTTTTAAACCGAAGAAAAATAATAACTGTCACAGTAATTCTTATCCAGTTGACATGTTTTCAAGGCTACAGACAACGAGACTCATCTTTTTAGTACCACAAAACAGTATGTGACAGATTATGTTGCAACGGGATACAATGTAATGAGTAAAATCAGATGGCGGGATGACAGCAAAATTACAGTTTTTACTCCATAAAAAAAAAAACATTAAAATGGAATGCCATAAATTCGTGTTACTACTGTAAACAGCTATGACCACAAATGTAATGGCTGTTTGTATATGTGAACGTTTCATTCAACTGCAGGTGAACTTCACTCACATTTATTCCAAAACATAAACGAAATGACTTGTATTTGTTTTACAACTTTTTAAATTAAAACTTATAATTGAACCTATGCTTATTCGTCTACATGTGAGCATATAGCCTGAAACCACAAACAATACGTTGGTCTGCATGAGATAATTACCTCACTTTGAATACTAACAAAGGAATCTGCTGTCCAGATGAGCCATTTAGTCTGTTGTTCTCTCATCACATTTGCTAATGAATAATTCCAGTGTCATTACTATGCCCTGCTGCTCACGTAGAGTAGCCGACCGACATAAATTGCGTTTTCCATAATTCATGAACCGATTTACGTCTGTGTGGCTTCAATAAACGTTTCCCTTTTGTTGCAGAAATTGGAGGAGTTTTTGTTCTGCATGGAGGATAACAACCCACAGGTTGGTCATGTTAATAGCATCACTGTGTGCCTGAATGTTCCCACTGTAATTAAAGTGTCACTTTTATTTATGTTGGTGTGCCGGGACACAAAAAAATCCATTAGTTGACCTTGAATCAAACATGACTCAGCTATAATTTTGACAGATTACTTATT
This sequence comes from Syngnathus typhle, assembly GCF_033458585.1. Classification (NCBI taxonomy): domain Eukaryota; kingdom Metazoa; phylum Chordata; class Actinopteri; order Syngnathiformes; family Syngnathidae; genus Syngnathus; species Syngnathus typhle. Next base: position 9,838,507 of record NC_083745.1, read on the forward strand.
TGCAAAGTTAGATTTTTTTTCATGTTTATACACACATACCTTTTCCCATTTATATCTGCTGCACAGGGATTGGCCATTATAGTTCGGGTAATGCCGTAGTAGATGAATAACTTCTTGGAATTCACCTGTCTTGGATTATTAATAAGATTAGACCTAAATGGTGACATATTAGAAACTGTTGTAGTTCTTCTTGATTGACACTTGAATGATGTCGCTGGAGCGAATAAGAATGCCTAAAGAGAAAACTGCGACTTCAAAAATTGGAGGGCAACTCATCCCGGTGGCGTTGACGATGTCGCTGCGGCTTTGTGGCAGTGCTGAAATCTCTGCCAAGAACACATTCTGACCTCTTTCTCCTTTCCGTAATGACTTTAAGTAAATGATTTCCACTTAGCTGCTGCCAAGCTGTTGCCCCGCCGCCGCAATGGAGATGGATTTGTGGCTACGTGTGTATGTTTCAGCACTACTCAATTTCCTTCTAATGTCTTCTAATTGTTGTTTTATCCTCTCAAGGTTCTTTTAGCACCCTCCTCATTCTGCATGGCAGTAGGATGCTAGCAATAAATATGTAGTGACCATTTGCTCTGATGGGATTGTGGTGTTTCCCAAACTACTTATCATTGTTTACAATGGTATTATTAGATTCCTGCTTTTGGATAGCGACATGTCCAGGGTGAATTCTGCCTTCGTAGTCAGTTTGGATTGGCACCAGCAAACACGTGATCCTGAGTAGGACAAGCAGTAAAAAATGAGTGTACTTTATCCCGCGGGACCAGCATTCAAGCAAATTTGTACCGTATTTTCCGCACTATAAGGCGCACCGGATTATAAAACGCACCTTCAACGAATGGCTCATTTTAAAACTTTGTCCATATATACGTAAGTCCATATATTTGGACACGCCTGCCATAGTGGCTCAATATTGGTCCATATATAAGGCGCACCGGATTATAAGGCACACTCTGAGAAAACTGGAGGTTTTTAGGTGCGCCTTATAGTGCGGAAAATACGGCACTGCTTGTTTGAAATGTGATTTATTCGATTTACTTTTGAGGTTAAGATTGTTTTGTACTTTTAAGTTACCCTTACCATGAATGTAAAGCCGGTGCCGTGTTTATGCATTTTACAATGTCTGACTGAGCAGCACCCTGGGGGAGCACAACAGTCACATGCAGCCTTTGAGTCTTGATTGCCGAGATAACTATGACAAGGCCTGCGTGCATCCGAGTATTGCATTTCGACATAATTTGATTATGCCTGCTTTGTTTACTGGGGGTCCCTGAACATTACAACTAATGTTCATCAAACTGCCACTATGCAGTGCCGGTGCTGGCAAGTCTCACTTATGCAATTTGACATGCAAATGACACCGAAATCACATTTGTCAATAGCAAGACGCGCGTATCGTGTTGATCACAATGACGGCTGTTGAAGGGTTGAATATCTTCTTTGTAAAAACTTACAAACAAACCTATCAAGAATGTCACAGTGTGTACACTGGGCTTTCTCTCCTCAGGTCGTATTGACTTTTAGCAAGAGCGACTGGAGGCTGGAGAATAGAATCAATCAGCTACACAAACACGGTTCTCTTATCTGCTAAAGAAGCTGCTAACCTTTACAGCCTGAAAACAAACAGCACAGCGACGCTTTAGCTCAGCGGGTTTTCCTTTTGTTGATGGAGGACATGAATCCTAGTTTCATATGTGGTGAGGACTGACATACACTTAAGGTGCCTCACAATGGAGAATGTTATCTTGAAGGCATTATCTCGAATCATTACCTGTGCTGTTTTTGTTCGTTAATCTCAATTGGTTTGGAGACGGCCGCTCCGTCACGATGTAGTGCCTCTGGCTTTAACTTGTTGTTTGTTGAACATGTGTTGTATCATCTAAGAGGGAGTGATATACACAATGTAGAGAATTGACTCTACTACCATTGCTGTGACATCTTTGAGCTGCAGGGAGTTGATATTTTCAACCTGTAGCCATGAGTCAGATGTGACTCTCTTGCATTTGTTTGTGTGCGTGTGTTTAGATGTCTGTGTGTACTCTTCTGTGTAATTGTGTATATGTGTTCACCTTGCCTGATACAGAAGGAAAAGAAAAATAGGACACGATGTCTTCAAAAGAGGCTGCTCTAATTATGGCCGGCTCTGTTCCCTCAATGCTTAAGTGCCCTACTGCACTGTGCTCCCACATCAAACTGACTTTCCCATCATGCACTGCTCCATCCTCGCAGCACAGCGGAGGTCACCGGTAGTACATAACCCCAATGTTTAGTGTGGACTTGATGACCTTGGCAGCCTACTGACAGACACTTTGGCAGCCCTTTATTTTCCCATCCAACACTTCTCCGCTTATTCAAAATACTACATCCGAGACATCTCAACAAAATATTCCCATAGACTTGTTGTAAGGTGTCAGCCAAAAATAAGCACGACAATTAATCTATAACTGGAAGTTCAGAGGATATGTAAATCCTGCCACAGAAATTGAGGATAGATTGCTCAAACAAGTTTCATTTTCCCATTTATAAAATCTTTCAAGCACTTAAGAGCACACATTAGAGCTAATTATTTCAAACATTTCCCACAAAACATGAATCCATACTGGTTATCTACTAACTAAAGCATTTTAATTTTCACTTTTTATCACTGAACCAAACTCTAGCTATTCTTATATTCCTTGGTATTATGATCCACAGTTCTACTCTGCATCTTCAAAACTGAGCATTAGTCTCCTTTTAAACGCAGATGTTTTGCTGCAGCACTTGTATTGGATGGTGTAAAATTGTGCAAATGGTCATAATGTTCTGATGGGTCTGTGTATACACGCGCTAAAAAAACATTGCCAGGCATTGTTTCTTCTCCTCAGACAAAATTCAATCCAAGAAGTCAATATTGACTAGCTGATGCCTGGAGGGTTATCAGATACCAACACATTGCACACTGGTTTGATGATACTCTGAGACTCATGGGTGTAGTCCAAATCGAGAAAGTTTCATAACAATTTACTTGACCAAGGTGAATTAATTCAAACATTCAAACATTTTTCTTTCCTCCGCTGTTGCCAATCTCCCAGCAGGACGTGTCCAGCGATGACGAGGCAGCAGACCTCTCCGAGCGCTGCGAGCTGATCAGTGACAGACTAATGACCTTGGAGGACGACTTACAGACGGCCATAGAGAACCGGGACCAGGCCCTCGCTGATATCCTTTCGCTCCAAGTATACAGTTATTAAGATGTTGCTCTTTCTCTCCAATTTATATTTGCGATCTGCTGTTTCCTGGAAGCAACTCGCACGCCACCAAATGTTAGCTCTCCAATGTTAGGCGGAGAAGACATAGCTCAAGCTGTCGTATCTGACATTCAACGGAATTGAAGCTGAGCAGGAATCGGGCGTATTTCTCTTGACAGGCAGGATGTGCTATCGAGAAAATAACACGGTAAAAGTCCAAGTGAGGTTATTGGAGGGTCACAAATGCGGGCTGCCATTCTCGGGCACTGAGATTAAAGTAGGCAGACAGGGGCAGCGCAGTGGCAAATAGAGGAATGTCACTATCGCGCCTGCAAAGCTTTTATACTTTCAACTTTGAACACATACACTCCCATCCGCCCTGCACCTGTTCCAGCCTGCTGGATCTGGCTTGCAGAACATTATAATATCCATGGTAATGAGTCACATGGAAGGGTTGAAGCTGATTACAGGTCACAATGCTTCATTTTCCGTGCTAATTAGAAAGCTTGATTGGATGTAGATTAGTGTGTTTTTCCTCATTCATTGTAGAACGGTTGATAGTCCAATACGGGTTTGAAGATCAAGCTCAAGTCTTTACTTTCCACAAATGGCACGGTACCTGTACATTCAATCAAAGATCCAATTTTCCTGTTTCTTTTCTGCAGTCTGTTCATGTCCAATCAGATTTTTCAATCGGCCTTCATGTTATCAGCGCCAGTACGACGTTTTGCTCTGTTAGCAAGATGTCAAAGATAGATTCGCTTCTTCACGAACTTTGTGTGTTTTTGCTCCTTGGAAATATGCATAGTGATCATTTGAGGTCACTGAGGAAACTGGACACGATTGTAGAAATGAAACAGAAACCAACGATAATGCAACAGGTGCCAAAGAAATCTGAAGATCCGAAAAAATTGCCCCTGTGTGTCCTCTGTGAGGACAGACAACCACAAAATTCCAGAGAAATATTTATTCAAAACTTATAACTGGAATATGTCGCGAGACTGGAATGTGTAAAAACTTCAAGCTATTTGCAATTGCGGAATAATGCTTGAGGCATTTCAGAAAGTGTGTTTTGTTAGAAACCAGTTGAGCTCAAGATGCCACGTACTGTAGAGACCCTAAAATGCTGTGTCATGATTAGGAAAATGCTCAATGAGTTATGAGTAAGTATCTGATAGTTATAAACATTTCTTATCAATTGATCTTGTATTTTTTTCAAGACCCTGTATGTATTGCTTGTAAACGTCAAAAGAAGCCATGGTTGGAGTACACCTTCAACAACCTTCTGTGGAATCTGGTCTTTTTTAATGGCCGTTTAATTATGGATGGAGACAATCTGTGCCCATTGAAAGTGTAAAACGAGCCATCGGGTTCCATCTGCCACGAGCCCGCCCCTTTGATTTAACGCTTAAGCCGGACTCTCGCAGGCTTGATTTGGATTTCCAAGCAGGTTAAACAAGTCCCCTGTGAGGACGGCCTCCATCCTGTTCATTGATGGGTCATGAATAATGCAGCTGCATTGCGGGGGTCCTGCCACCCAGCGCCGCTGATGGGAGCATGAATAGCGAATTGCTGCAATTCACTCTTTGAGTGCATGGGGTTAAATTGACTACGGCGTGATGATCTGTCCCAGTAATCAGTTCTTTCGCCAAATTGGACATTGATGCCTTCATCGGGTCCCCGCTATTACCGTTAAGCGTCGAGAACCACAAGTGTCACAATTTGTCCTGCTGTTTGTAACACTGATATCAATGAAGGTCTCTAACTCCATCTCAGTCTTCCTTAACTGACATCGCACAGTCGCTGGAGAGGCAAGTTCAGGAAGTTAAAACCACTTTGCAAAACATGCTCACCCTACTCAGCGAGGAAGTCAAGGAGGACGCGCATGTTGGTGAATTGCGGGATGATGACGAGCCTGTGGAAAATGGGATTTTGGAGGAGGAAGAAGAGGAGGAAGAGGACCAGTACTTTAGTGACAGCTGGGACATTTGAAGCGGATGCAGGTTGTGTTTTATGAGCACGCACACTGGGAGCCTGACCTGCACTCTGACCACATTTCTATTTAACGTAAAGCCGCACTCAAAGTCATTTACAAGCAGCCCTCTGTGGAACTGAGCAAAGTCTCCAGTTGTTGCTAACCTTAACTTAAAAACACATTCTATACAACACTTGCAATTCAAATTCTCAAAGTGCCTTCAGGCTTCTCAGTCGACTGTTTTTTTTCCCCCCAGTTAATATCAAGAAATGAAATGTCTACACTAGTGTTTTCAATTGAAGGTTTATTTTTGTGTTCTAAACTATGTACTAACCCGAAAACTCCAATGACCAAAACAGAGAATGTAAACACGGAAGCCCCAAATTTGTACCACTTTTTGCATTATTTGTGGGATAAAGAAGACAATCTTCTTTTTTTTACATTAGCATACATGCACACAAACTAACTGTTTTATTTTTTGATCCAGTGGCTTTTTTTGTGTGTGTTTTTTTCTTTGCAAGTGGACTTAATGTAATTTTATGTATGTGGTGCTAACTTGAACACTGTTGCTAGTGATGAAAATCTTATATTTATAGTATTAGGGCTACATTGATAAAAAAGTTGTAAGGTTAAGGTGAAAACAAGAATAAATTCAAAACTTTTCAAACACTGATAGATTTTTCTCTCTTGTAAATATATAACACGACTTAATCCTTCCTATTTTTATTTATTATTATTCCCTCTTTTTTTAATTTGATGAAAGTAATAATTTTTCCCACAATATACTATCAAGATTTTTCTTCTAGAAATTTGAGTTGATACTTGTAGTATTGAAAACATGAGAAATGTATTAGTAATACTACTACCCCCACGTTCATTTTTTTCAATGTGGCCCTAATACTTATTCATATAAACTAATTTGATTTTGTTATTTAAATACTTGTAAACAGTTGCAATGTTGAAGGAAAAAATATCAGTTGGCAGAGAAAACAAATGCTGTTTGCACCACTGACTGCATGATGACTTATGCTAAATCTTTTCGTACATTCCAGACATTTTTTGTGTCGTTTAATGGGATAATCTTTTTTTTAATTTACTGTGCATTCCCATAATTCCTATTTATTGTCCATCGTGTCTCACTAATTACAGCATGTAGCATCATGCCTGATGATGTTTCCTGCTGTTTTCTTTTTGTACCCACTTTGGTGATAGCCCCTCACGGAGAACGTGTGGGCATCCTTCCAGGCAAGTGGGGGCAGTGTTGACATGTCGGCGTTATCAATACGCTAATAAAGGTCCTCTAGTGAGGTCTGTAGGGGATACAAGCTTCTTTTGTTATCTCACCTCAGCAGCAACGCTGTGGCTAATTGGAAGACAAAGTGGCAGAGGGCGTGCGGTGCTGAAGGTGGTGCGCTGTTGCTTTGTGTCCATATGATCCAGCCTTGTGTTGCGAGCCGAGGCAGATTCATCCTCAAGAGTGTGGAGCCTTGCCTTGTAAACACAGCTGCATGCCCCACACACACAATGTCTCACTCTCATGCTGCTGACAGGCTGAAAAGCATTTTCCAAGCCAGAAGACTCCACCATCTATCAGCTTGAGGCAGCCTACAGACTCAGCCAGTCGGCTAACACACACACACACGCACGCTCACACTTACCACCAAAATGAGCCCACCTCATAACTGAATCCGTTGTGGCACCACAGTGAGCCCCATGAGGCAGTCGGTCTCGTAAAATTGCTTGAGGAAAAAAATCCAGATGGTTTGCTGCAGATACATATAGCAAGACAATATGTGCTGCAGGGTATACTCACTTGGGATGAAATTGCCTCTGAATGGGAGTACCGCCATATGCACTTGCTGAACCCTTTATTAGGTACCATGCACACTACCATTATAGGACCCAGGTTAAGAACTATCTCGAGTTTGGACTTATCAGATATTTTAGTGTGTCACTGTGCCAGAAATGGACAATTAAGAATTTGCATGCGGTCCTCCATGATGTAAAGTTGGCCAGGCAATCACGGGTCATGGTGAAATGTGGGCACTTAGAGACTGCCTTTCATTCCAAATGTCTATGAAAATAGAGTCTTTGATCCACTCTGAGCGCAAGAAGCTTCACTTGAACACTTTATAAGCCTTTCACGTGAATCCGGACCCACTGTGTTTATCACTCTAAATTACGCTGTGCAATCAGGCGGGAGGAAAAATTATGCAAAATCAATAAAGATCTCCAATAATTTAATTGCAGAGTGTCTGTACGCCAAATCTGCATATCTCTCGGTGAAGCCATTAATAAAGTGCCACTGATACAAATAAATAACACAGCTGCGGCAACATTGAATAGACAGAACTCTCATCTGTGATCAAAACAAACAGAGGCCAAAATATTCTTAAAGGTGAAGTTCTCTCATTTCTTGCGTGGGTTTTCTCCAGATACTTCCTCCCACATTCCAAAAAGGGTTAGGTTAATTAAAGACTAAATTGTCCAATAGTCATAAATGTGAGTGTGATTTACACAAGCAGATGGACAATGCAGGGAAAAAGAAGAAAGTATAAAAAAAAATCTTTACCACTATTTAATATTCTTTCCCATGATTTTGTAATGTCTCACTTATTGTTATCTCTGAATTTTGTATTTGTGGAAAAAATGCTCACCAGAGCATGCGGCTCACTGTTCCGTCCATCTGGTGTTGACTCCCCCCGAGAGTCTTCAACCCCCCCAGCACAATGAAAACAGTAGTGAGTGAGAAATCTGTGAACTATCGACCCATAGAGTAAAATAAAATAGAGTGCTGGAGAGCTGTGCCTGAAACTCTCTTGAATTGCCTTCATGAGCATGCCTGGCTTTAGAATGTGATATACAGGTGCCTCTCAATAAAAGTCATTACTGTGGAAAAGTTCATTCTTCTAAGTGTGAAACTTGTCGTTTTATTAAACACATTGGGAATACTTGGACAAACTCAACAGAGATCTAAAAAGACATAATTATAATGAAATATAAAACAGTATTTCACTCAGACCTAAAAGAACTAAAGAACTTAAAGAACTAAAACCCAACCTCGATTTGGAGGAACAATGTTTCAGCGTGAAGGGTTCTTTGTTCTGCTTTTTGTGTGTTTTGTTCAGACGAATGGGATGTGGCCCATTTTGCACTCACCAAGGAGAAAGAATTGATCACTTCCATGTCCAAGCAGTAAAAACATATTGTTAGTACGTCCTCCAGGGAAAGCTCGGTCAGCGACTCACCTTGCAGCCTCCCTTGGGAACGTGGCTGCCCGTAGAAGGATGAAATGTCTTCTTCACTTTGTCTCGGTTGGAGACAGACACCACGGTAAGAGCAGACATCAATACATCTGATGGATGGAGCTGGATGCCCTTTTTTAGAGCAAGAACCCTAATGATGGCGCCAGTGAGTGATGGGGTATTTCTGCCAAGTTCCATTTTATCTGAAGGTTCGGCCTGGGTTGAGTTTTCAACCTCCATTATTGTCCTAGCTTCTTCCATTTCACAAGGGATGTGGCAGGAAAAAAAAAAGCTGGATTCTATCCAATATAACTTTGGGAAAATGGCGAGGTAAACTCATGGCAAGCCTGTCATATGGACAATTTAGTATCTGAAGAAGCAGTACTTCAACACTAAAATAAAGTTTCTCAAAACAATTGTAAAGTGTGTTTTCCAACAGCATAAAAACACAGTGGTTCTGCTTATGGTGGATTTATGTGATTTAGGCTGTACACACTCATAAAAGAAATCATAAACGCAAGTAGCCAAGCTCAGTGAACAGTTTGCTCACTATGCTGCAGTCATCAAAGGCAATGGCTGAAAGATGGATTACGAGCGCAGTAACACAATATGCCAAGGGGAAGCGTTGTGCGTCGCTAACTAAATGTGCACGTTTAAACGGTGAAATAAAATGCATTTTACAGGCTGCAGTCAAGTGTGAAACTTGAGCCCATCAAAGCCCGTCTGCTCGGTGTTTTAAAGGCAGTTTGGAACCAAGAAGTATATAGATATATGTATTGCAGCTATCGTGGCCATTTCACGTTTAAACAGGACATATATTATGATACATTTGTACAATTTTAAGAAATTCATTTATATAAACCATGCCCAACCATGTCAGAAATGTTTACACATAGAAATATGTACAGTGTATACATGATTCCCCCCATCCCGCCTCTTAATATTAAAATGTTTAAAAAATATAATATTAAAGTACCGTATTTTCCAGACTATAAGGCGCACCTAAAAACCTAAAATTTTCTCAAAGGCCGACAGTGCGCCTTATAGTCTGGTGCGCCTTATATATGGACCAAATTCCTAAATTTAAACTGGCCTGAAGCATTGTGTCATGAAATCAATCATAAGTGGCCCGCTGAAGACTATAAATCATGAATCAAAAAGACTATGGATCATTATTTTGTGATTATAAAGGAATTTGTTGCGTCTGAAGTTGAAATAAAAAAGAGAAAATGGAGAATGATTTGGATTAAAAATCTGACATGATGCATTAATGGTGCGCCTAATAGTCCAATGCGCCTTGTATAAGGACAAAGTTTTAAAATGCGCCATTCATTGAAGGTGCGCCTTATAGTCCGGTGCGCCTTATAGTCCGGAAAATACGGTAGCTAATATTATAAAAGCAACAGACAACAAATGTAGCAACTTTCTCCCGGAGACTGAGAAATTTAGCCCTCTGCATTCAGACTGCAAATGACTGGTGTTAATCTAAAAATACCATTCTTTGGCAAAATTCTAAATTGCTGTCTTCCATACACATTTCCAGAAACAGGCAGCTAACAAAATGTTAACAGTTTATTTCTGCTGAAAGAGGTCAAGGGTGGGCCAAGTGAGACGATACCCGGGGTAAAACTAAATCCACTAAATGCTAAAATCTTGCTCACAGAGCTTGTGAAATGTTAATCTGTATAACCATGCCCCCCACAAAACTTTGAATTTCGATAACGCACACTTCAATCAATTTAGCTTTGAGGAGTGCAATTCTTTTGTTTTAAAGAGCGGCCCTGTAGGCCATTTTAAGACACTCCCACCCCAGAATCGCAAATAAATGAAGAAGAGCAGCCCGAGGACATTAGTGCCATTTGGAATTAAAAGTGCAAGCGAGGAGAGAAAGATAGGAAGAAATTGAGACTGACAGAGGGAAGAGTTTCCTGTAGGGAACCAGTGACTCTGCAACAGCAAACAACAACACAAGAAAATGGATGTGAAATGTTTGCCTGGTGAACACTTGACCCTGCATGTATTATTAATCATACTGTACAGCTAGCTGCAAATATTGGGAATTATTACTTGTGGTGTGACAACCATCCACTGTGAATTAGCCAAATGAAATGGAAGCGGTGAGGCTAGATAAGCAGACCCACAGCAGTAGGACGCAGACAACATCCATTCAAACGGAAGCATCAATATTCATCATCGCACAGAGCTGCAGAGTGGATTAGACCCACATGTACCAACAAATACTCAAGTTATAAAAAAGCGCTTGCTTCTTCTGGCTTTCTTAAACCGATGACTGATTTGACGTGAGGGTGCGGAATAGCTCATTTTAATATCCTGCCCTGGTTTTTGCCTTTGGCATCAAATTGTCACACTGTGGAGAGAAGACAGGTGGACCTGGAACAGAGGTAAAAGTGGAGAGAGGAAGTCAAGAGCATGCTAGAATATTAAGAGAGGTTGTGGGTTTGAATCTCTAGCTTCCTTTCTCATTCCCAAAACAATCATGGTTGCTTAATTGAATGCGAGTCTTAATTATCCATAGAAAATCATTTGCCAAATTAATCTTCACCCCTCAAGCATAGTAAGATTTAGAACAAATATTTAAAAGAACAAATGTGGTAGATTTCTGTTAAAAAGTACTGCTATGCTTTTTTTTTTATTACAGCAGTTCAGATAATGGATGGCTGGATGAAAGAAAAACAGAATCACGCATCTGTTCCCTGAAAGGACACTGATTGGTCATATCATGTAATATTGTATCGCTCTAATGTCTAGTTGGATTTAGCATTTGAATGGGTTTAGACGAGTACCCCAAAATATCCTGTAAAGAAAATGAAGTCCATTTAAATGACTCTACACGAAGAACAAAATGCGCACATAGCTGTATTGGATTGTGAAAAGCTCTTTCAATAAACAGGAAGGAAAGCGAATTTCCCGCTGTATGATTTGAGCGACTCGTAACCATATGGTTTAAATTGAACCAATTCATCACGATCAGCTTAATCTGAACTAACCCCTCCCATTGCATGTATAGCCCTATATAATATGTCATGTGAAATCATAAGCATTGTGCATGTTACTCCCACTAATCCATATCCAAGACTATTGTTTATATTTTTCTCAATTGTATTACCCAGTAGAATATGGATTTTTTTTTATGTATTCATTGTGTGCACTGCAACAACAGCAATCTGACATTTTCCATGGTTGCAGATGCCTTCATCATCACACAAAGTGTACTTTAGATGCCCTCGTCCAAATAACATAAATAATACATTTTGTCGTCATACCAACCAACGTTGTGGCAACATCGCATATATTATGAATTGAGGTCACAGCCATTTCAAGGGCAAAGCACAAAAATCAAACACATGGAAGAGGCAATAGTTGAGGACTTTGAGGTGTATTCATAAACATCTGACAGGTTCCTAATATAGAGCCTGCTGAGAGATGGTGAGCAGAGCTGCAAAGCCACGAGCTCACTTTGCGGTGTCTCCCTGAGGACCTTTTCTGTGACAACCATTCCTCCCGCAGCAGAGGTAATGAACTTGAGGAGCCCCTTGAGAACGCCGCTGGGAATTTCTTCGCATGACCCGCGCAGGTCATTGACATGCTGGTAAGTGCTGCTTTATAACTTTAATTCTTAATGCATAATTGACACGAATCACATTTTATCATATCAAATAGGACTCATTAAATATGTATTTAACTTGTGTGTTTTACCCAGGGCGCATTGTGTGTTGTGTGTCAATGTGTTTAAACAGCACTGTGTTCAACATATATAGTTTACATTTAGAGTGATGCGGATTGAAACAGGATCAGTGGACATGAAGCTAAAAGTTTTGAAAATATAATATAATGTATGGTACTTTGACTTAAACCACAGGCTCATAATCAGGTGAGCACGAGGCTGTCCCAAAAGGTTGATTTCCACCAGTGTCCGGTAAATCACAGATTCAACCACACCTACGGATAATCTTCAATGTTTTTAGAAGTACCAGTGTGGAGAACAATGGTGTCATTAGGCTTAGTTTAGGGAGACTTAAATATTTATTTCCAACATAAAGGTACTACTGGTATGACTGTATTTTAACAACCACGTGAAGTCTCTATTTATACACAAGACTGAACTTATCATTTATTTAGATTTATTTTCAAGAACATTATAAAAATGACCTTGTTGTCAAAATACTGTATGCAGAAATTGTTCAGTAAAATCAATAGAACACTTGAGCAGTGAAAAGTCTTCCCATGGTGATAATAACAAGAACATGCACATGCAAGTTGCCTGAGGAGATCCTCTGGCCTCTCTTTATTTTGGTTGCCATGGAGCTTCCTCATTCATCCCCTCGATTTCTTCTTTTTCAGGCAGATTGGTCTTACTATTACTCTCACTGGTGCACATATGCCACACACCCTCCATCCACTCTGCACATCCATGTGTGCTCTCCAGAGTGCCCCATCAGCACCAACGTGCCATCTGTAGACGCAAGACGCAGAGCCGACCCGCTGGGTTTATCTGTCATTGAGCAGGCAGAGGACAGGTGAGGTGAAAAATAACCTTCTGGCTGCTAACTCCCTCGTCAGCAAAGACAAAGGATTGGGGGGGAAAAAAAAGAGCTATTGTTCTTTGTGATGGTCATTTTATCAGACTGGTGCTTGTGTGTAATAATTTCACTGAGGCGGTCCTTGTGTAGACTCCATATGTTACCTGGTAATTAGACCATCATTTCCCAATATGCATTCATCCATTTTATATTCTGCTTCACCTTTTTAGTGATGCAGGAGCTGGACCCTATCCAAGCTGACTTTGGATGAAAGGCAGACTACAAAGTGAAGTTGTTGCCAGTCAATCATATGAAGACAGACGATGATTTACCCTTAAATATTGATGTGCTATTTTTTAAACCTCATGAGTTCAAGTCTGGTTTTATGTGACATCCTAATGTTATTAGCTTCGGTATGTGGCTATTTTTTTTTTACTAGCGAGGTGCATATATAATGAGAAAATGTCTCTCTTAAAAAAAAAAGTGCGGTAATGTGCGGCCGGTGCGGCTTAACCAAAAATAGTCTTGTCGTCTCCTTCCATCCGTCAGCGCCTCGGTTGACTGCCTCGCTATAAGCAATTACTGCGCCAAATGGGCCTAATGACACTCAAAGGGAGGGAGTGCACTAGCTCGGGGAGCAGCTATGCACTATTTATATATCTTTTCGAAAGACACCTGACACGGCTCGGAGAGACTATATGAGTCTGTTTGGCAGCCAGCCTTTGGTTCACCCTTCTTCACCCTCACCTATTTTTTCTCAACCTTTCCTCTCTACGAGTACGACAAGTTGTTTGCTTTCCACTGTTGCTTGAATATGTGCTATGTGACAACCTTCCGATTGATTGATATCTTCATTCCTCCAATTTTCATATGTCACATAAATGAATGATGCATGGGAAATGTCTCCGTGACTCTACATGCTACATTAGATAACTCATGAGGCTTTTCCTTCACCGACATGCATGCAAGTTCCCCCGCGGAAATACGTTTCTGCAGAAACTGATTGGTTGATGAATCACAAGAAAAACTAGTATGATTTGGATTGTTCTTTTGTTCGGTCAAATGGCATCAGTATGCGCAGGTAACATTATGGACCAATCACAACAGATTAAATGAATGTTGCTGTTAAGGTTAGCAAGCTTGCAATAATCATAAAACCTTGGGTAAAATGACATTTTGTCTTTCAAAGGCAAAACAGATTGAAGGTTTTCCACTATGCTCAGGGGACTGTTGGTTGTGTTTGACATTTCAAGTTCACACTTTGATTCACCTCACCAATTATATATTGCATTTCTTTCACACTCCTCTTGTGTCATTGCTACTCATTTCCATGGCTCTGTTATTGTCCGTTCAGGGTATTTAATGAGATTTATAATTAATAGGGATGCATGCAAGAACTGATGGCAAATCAGAATGCTTCAGTTGCTTGCATTGATAACTTTGCATCAATCAATCTGCACAAATGTTGGCTTGGCCTGTTCATGTGCTTTGGTGCTGCTGTTTTGGTTGGCTATAGAGAAGTAAAAGAAATTGGGAAATTGCCTTTTCAGCAAATTGTTTATGAATAGTTAAGTCTATGACTGTCTGCTTTCCCATCAAGTGTGACAATAGGTGACCGTGTATACCTTGTTATTTGTCTGTGTCTGAAATGTGTGTGTGAGAGAACCGTTCTGCACATCTGCCCCACAGTTGCATAACAATGAGGTAAATACACATAACTGCCTACCACTGCACTTTTAAATGCTTTTATTTTCGTCACGATACATTCCCTTTCCCCCCCACATGCTGAGCTTTTCTTCCACAAATAGAAACAAAGAACCAGTTGTAACGGAATCATCGGCATGATCCAGCCAACTATTTGCATTAACACCTGCGAAAGGATGCAGGGCAGCTCATAAAGCCTCTGTCATCGGAAGGCTCAGGCTCCGACTTGGTTGTCTTGGTTGTAGTTGTCCCTCCATGAAAAAATAGAACTAATATTCATTCTTGGTTGACAAGTCTGAGCGCAACGGCTAATGTAGTGACCCTGCAACCTTTTCTCCGGCTGACCATTGATAGTGAGGCTGATGACCTCCAGACACAGCAGCAGATGGAACAGCGCAGAATGTCTCGTCTGTCAGAGACATAACAAGGCTTCACCTCAGAGAATGTCACCTTTCGTTTCCTTGTGTCTATGTGGTCATGGTTTCTGTTCGCGTCGCCCCTCCCCTCCTGCGTCTGTCCATGATCAGTGTGATCACCCTCACATGCCTCTTGTTACCTGTCTTGTATTTAAGTCCTGTCTGCACGTCACTCCTCTGTCGGATTGTTCTCGTCTTTCTGTCTTGTCTAGTCTCTTGTCTTTTCTGTTTCTTTGTCTGTCTCTGATCCGGTTAGTTTAGTCTCTGTGTCTGCAAGTCATGTCAGTTTCCGTGCCAGTAGGTTTGTTCCCCTCATCCTTATTTCCAATTCCCTTTTCCCTCAATAAATCCTGGTCTAAGCTGCATTTGGTCGCCCTGCTCTATTCCAGGACTTGACAGAGAAGAGACTTTTAGCAGATTGACTTACTTTGCATCCCTCTTATTTTATAACGTATATCCTTATTGGATCATTTTAAGCACAAAAGAATGTTGCCAAAAGTATAAAGCCAATATATCTGACTGGCATGCATGCTGTGAATGTTCATTCAATCTCCTGTTATTGGCACTCAATGGATCGGTCCTTAGGCAGGAGTTGCCCTTCGAATGATCTGTAAATATTCCAGAAGGTCAATGGTGACCGTAGCAACACTCATGTATGGGGCCGCGCTCATTCGCTCCCAGGGGGCGGGAGGCATGAAGAAAGCGGTCTTTATGATTCACAGAACATCCTGCTTCTGCAGACAAGTCTGCATCTTTTTCACATGGTAGAGAACATTCTCTGTCCATGCTCGGTCCCACAAGACAATGTGCCATTTATCAGGAACTAGGGATTCATTGAGTGCTTTTAAAGTTGCTATCTTTTTTCCCCCTCTAAGACCTTTAATTCAACTGTCAAATCCTTAAAAAGAAGAGACATACCAACACACAAAGCCAATCTTACAAAAGATAAAAGGACAATAGAAATGACAGCTGAAATGGACCAGGAAATGTCACATCTTTTACAGACAATCTGATGATCTGCTCAACATGAATGTAAAAGTGGAGACGGGGGTGTTCAGAAATAGTCCAGTTCATTTTCAATTTAATCCAATCGGGAGAAACTCCATCATTATTTACGATTTCAAAACATTCCAATTATCCGAAATAAACGGGGCTGAGCTGCGCTTTGGCTTTGTTCCATACGGTGACCAGGAGATAATTACACAAATTGGCACTTGAATGAATGAACAATTTCTTGATTCAAATGTCCTGCATGTACACCACATTCGGAAAAAACAAACAAAACACATAATTGTGAAATACAGACTGGGCCACTCCATAGACACTCGACCTTTTGCCACAGCATATTTAGTCCCGGCGGTTGACTTTGCATTCGCATTGGCAGATTTAGCATTGGAGCAAAAGTTACCCAGTAAAAAGTCAATCTTTCACTGCTGCCACGTGCACGTCGGATTAGTTTTACCAGCTGGGGTTCAGATGGCTTGCATTTAACTTTCAAGTACAGTAAAGCTTTCTGATGTCATGTTTAGAAAGCATGTTACAGTTGAACTGACCCCAGTGTTTTTCCAGTAGACACAGTCAATTTGCTTGCTGTCAAGCTGAGTTCACATTTGCACCTTAAATCAATCAATGCCGTGTATAGCAGCGAAATATGCAGAGGTGTCAAATCCAGGTTCAGAAAATCAAAAACACTGCCACACATTGGTGCTTCTGATCAATCGGGCAGGTAAACAAGCTCGCTCCCCGGGAGCTCGTTTCCCTTGTTCCGATTGATAGTCACCGAGCTATGGCTCAAGATAAACTATGGATGAATTTCTATTTTGACAGAAATCAGAGTGGGTCCCAGATGTTCTAGCATTTTAATAGACCATGATCTAGAAATTCCAGAGCAACGACAGGGACGGTTGGCTGTTGTGTCCCTTTCGAATGATGATTTGCCAGATTATTTCTTCTGCTTTAATCTTAGTAAAAGGACAAATAAACTCCTCTCGAATAGTTCTTATACGGTAGCTTGTATTGTTGATCGTCACGTTCTTTCTGAATAACATTAAAATTATAAACTGGAGATGGCCAAACCCTCATATTCTGTACTTTTACATGCAGTAGAAGACACTATGAAGTGTGGCATTGTGCAAATGTGTCAACAAAGAGGTGAAGAGTGAGTGTTGGCCTCCCGCCTTTAAGAGGGCACAGTTGACACCATAAACGTTCAAATAGATATTCGACTCAATGACCAGTGATAAGCTGGAGACAGTTTTGCAAAGTGACTCACTGTCACATGACAAAGAGCAGGTTAACCGAGGCCTCTGGAAGGGTCTCGTCTTTTGTGTCGTGACCCATCAGCAATGGGGTTTGGCGCGCCACTGCTACTCCATTAGCCTTTTTGGTGTGTGGTGTCAACCATGAGATCTCAGAAGTGGTCATGTACAGTTCACATTGAAGTTTGCAGCACATAAGTGAGGATTATTGTCACATCTATGAATTTAAAGTACTGAAGTGGAAGAAAGAAGCAAAAATTAGGGAGAATCATGATAAGAGGAAGATGATAAATGAGGACAAATAGTGTAATTAAAAGATAAAATGGCTGACTGTCTTATTTCTCATTATGCTCTGTCAGGTTTTTTGGATGGTGTACAGTGCCTGATCCTCTTTTCTGGGCTGGAGGCTGGTGATGTAGGAAGGCAGATGGAGGATTACAGTGGGCCTAATTGCCTGGCCTGCTCACACATCTCCATCTGTTGGAGAAGGCATCCTCCAGGCTTTCTCCTCCCCAGCAGCTCACTTACATGGCGCCATTGTGTGCAAGTGACTGATGTGTCATCTCTGACCTTTTGACCTTCACTTCATACTCCAGCATGTATGTCTTCATTGTACATAACAGTTAAACTCCACATAACGCAATAACACACCATGATGTCAAAATGGAGCAGGAGAAGGACAATGCAATTTTGAGACATCGTTAAGGACAATAAAAGGAAATCTCATCGTTGTACGCCTTTTGTGTTTATTGATGGCTCGGTCATCTCGCTTTGCTGCGTCTACAACTGTCAGCATGCATCACTGTTAATTCGCTGCTGCTGAGAGTAGCCTCTTCCTGTAGTGTCTTCAACTGCATTTATGCTGTTTTAAAAATCAACATCTTCCTTGATCTTCTTCTGAGAGGTGCAGAAGGCAATCGTTTGGGTTTGGAAAACAATTATCATCACTTAGCATCAAGAAACATCAAAACTAGACAGGGGAAAAATAGTGAAGGTGTTTCATGAAAAAACAAACACAAATATCATCCTGTCAGCACTTTGATGACTTTAAGAATCAATAGTACCTGCCGTGCAAAGCTCTCCAGCAGCCTTCAGCTTAAATAAAAAAAAACATAAACAGGTTCTCAATGGCTTTCTATTACACTTATTTTCCTAGTGAATCGATGAATCAATCTTGCTTGGTTCATCACTGTTAAGGCATATTTCAATTTCATTTTAATTTGTCTTTAAATGATATGGGCTTGTCATTGACATCATTCAATACTCCTCAGGTTAATGGCTTGATAGATGGATAGATAGATGGACAATTTCCTTTGTGCATGTCTGCATAACTTCCTGTTCTCTGTCTGTGGGTGGACAAGTTGGCCGTATTGTGAGATACGACCTCACTTTTATTGTTCCGAGGAAAAAAGTCATAAAATCTAAAGTCTTTGCGTAAACATATGGCGCTCTCACTTAGCTGGTGCTACCTCCTGCTCTTGCTCCGTATGGCAAGCTGCCTCAGGGCAAACACTAACGTCACTATTGTCCACTAAAATAGCCTCTAGCTTCGGATTTAAAGGTGATTAGCGGTGCCCAAGAAAATAAAAGACTGCATGGTGTTCTACCCTGTGGACATACAAGCTACACTGAGGGGAAAACAGCCTCAAGGGCAGATTTGAAGCCAGCGTTTATTTGAAAAGACATTCAAATAAGTCATGTTGTGAGATGAAAAGCAACCTATCACTGGCCTATTACCACAATTGTCTGCTGAGGCAGTATGATCATGAACGGTGGACCTCAATGAAGGTCAAATCATTCAAAGGCATTGAAGAGCAGAACAACAGACCATAATACCGACGAATTGCCCGGGCCGCTTGTAGGCCCGCTGACTGACCTACATACTCGATACAAACCAGTGATTGTACGGTTAATAACATTTCACGTGACAGTTTCACAACCTAAATTTTCACTTCCTTATCACAACTGCACTGATTGCTTGTCAAGTTCATATGTTATTGATGGGATGGATCCACGTGTCCCATTGGTGGGTTTTAAGTGGGTCATTACGTCTTTAGCCAAGGCTACATGC
This sequence comes from Syngnathus typhle, assembly GCF_033458585.1. NCBI lineage: Eukaryota > Metazoa > Chordata > Actinopteri > Syngnathiformes > Syngnathidae > Syngnathus > Syngnathus typhle. The sequence continues at coordinate 9,857,953 of NC_083745.1, forward strand.
TTTCCGAGCATTTCCTTCCTACATACTATATGTCGACTGTACTGACCATCATGCAATCACATTTAACGAGGAATTCATTTTCAAGAAATTCTGCATCAGAAAATGTCAGAGATTCCAGAACGTCTGATGCTGCAGGTCAGAGGAGTCCTGCCTGCTGCAGCGGTTTGGCCTGACAGTCAGCAAAAGAGCTAAGTGAGGCAGGAGGGAGAGGAGGGAGGTTGACAGGTGCTGGGGTGCGCTGCGGATTTGCAAGGGACAAAATATTCAGAAGCACAAAAATCAATGTCAAAACACAGATTGATAACAGAGCTTTTTAAAATATTGATAAAGGAAGAAAAAGATGATACAGTGTCAATTAAGCGTGAGATTCGGAAATTCATATTTCCCCAAATATGTCTCCTCGAAACTGTTGTTTGCAAGCAAAATTTCAAGCCATATAAAATATGGATATTTCCATTGGCTGCACTGTGATGCTGCAATCTGACGGTGCCTGGGAATGTAAACAGTTAATGAAAAGAACTGGGTTCGAGTATTGGGCAGCACCATCATCACGACTGAGATGACAACCAGTCAAATGCATGGATCCACAGCATGATTAAGAAACTATCATGTTCCATTTTTGTCTGTTTTCTACATTCTGAGAAGGATTCGTTTTTATCGAGATGACAGTGAGACGATTTGAGCATCTGCCGGTCTGCTTCAGATGTCAGTGGCAAAACTCATTGACCATGTGTCTTTCCAAGTGTTTGTAATCAGAACTTTTCCATATCTGCCTTTCGTCTGATCTCTTCGGCATAGATGTTAGTCTCTTGAGCACAAAGCGCTCTCTCGCTCATATTCTATTCATTTCTCTTCCAATTGCACGGCGCTCGACTGCACCTGCGCCACCACGCGCTATCCTTTCTCCTACCTGGGGGGAAGGTGAGCGAAGAGGTTGCTGATTTATATTCATTTGCAGATGATCTCTGTGGAGTGAAGGGGGCGGACAGACAGATACACAGCGTCCCCTCTGAGAGTTCGAGAAGCGCCTTCGCCACAGCAGACACAGGATGCATTCAATCAATTTGATTCTCCCCAAAGCCTTCTCCAATCAACTCATGACCTGGAACAGAAATTAATCACCACACCGTCGCTAATAATTGATGGCACCAAGCAGAGCGTGGACATTTCAAAGGCCGGCACATGTGGGGAGTGGAACAAGTGTGAACCTCCCGCACAGCCTTCCCAGCATTTTACTTTATTCTGAGTTTCTAAAGATAACGCTTGTGCTTCAACATTTGTATTAGTTCTTTTGATTGATTACTTTGGTTCAAGATGTTTTCACTCACATCTGCCAGTACAAAAGGTTGAAGTTCAGCCAGTCACATCTGCTTTTCAACCATGATTGATGTATTCAAACTTCTGTTTAGTCCCACATTGTCGTTTCATTAAATGCAACCGGTGGGAGAGAACCATCGGTTAGGGTTAGGGCTAGGGGTTAGGGTTTTTAAAGTAGTTTTAAAACCAGGGTGAGGGTTTCAAACGAGGGTTTAAATTTCACCATAGGATTTAAACTAGAGTTAGGGTTTCATAGTGAGGTTTAAAATTAGGGTTAGGGTTTTAAAGTAGGATACAAACTAGGGTTTAGGGTTTTAAAGTAGGGTCTAAAACTAGGGTTAGGATTTCAAAGTAGGGTTTAAAACTAGGGTTAGGGGTTTGAAGTAGGCTTTAACCTAGGGTTAGGGTTTCAAAGTAGAGTTTAAAACTATGGTTAGGGTTTCAAAGTAGGGTTGAAAACTAGGGTTAGGGTTTAAAAGTAGGGTTTCAAGCTAAGGTTGGGGTTTCAAAGTAGGATTAGGGGTTCGGGGTTAGGGTTTCAAAGCAGGGTTCAGACATTAAAATGTGTTGACAAATTTCGGTGTTCCATATTACGTGCTTGAAAATAACCATTCACGCTGACACCTAAAGGTAATTTGGAATGTTCATTCGGCCTACCACGCATGTTTTTGGAATGTGAGAGGAAATGGGAGTACCCGAAGGAAACCCAGGCAGGCACGGGGAGAACATGCAAACTCCACACAGGAAGGCTGGAACCGGGATTGAACCCACAATTGTATAGGCATAGTTCTCCTAAAAAAATTGTTTGACATCATTGCAACATTTATGAGAACAGAGACTCCTTTTGTATTCATATGCTGCATAACCCAACAAATCTAAAACTTGTCTCTCTCATGTTCAACAATTAAAACAACGTGCAACTGTCTCACTGTCAATACTTTACATATTTTCCAGACATCTTCATCTTGGAAGCTAGCAATAGTGTATAATTGCTGGCCTGTCTGCTTACGGTGTAGAGCATCCATTTCGAAATACCTCAAAGAGGGTGTGAAAGCAGCAGCTTATTTTTTTTCACCCAGGACAAGTTAAACTGTTTCCAGCTCAACAGCAGAAGTGGCCATTACATATGTTATTGCCACTCCGTGTGTGGTTTTACTAAAGACCATGGTAATTGTGCTCGGCAACAGCTTGAAGGGTAATTGTGCGTGGGGCGCGAGGTGTCTCCAGAAAACCCTGCAGGCACAGAGGGGGATTTAAAAGGGTTGGATGGGGCAGGGGGCATGACAGATCACAGCTTTGCATCACATACCCTCTTCATCACCAGTAGCCCCCCCGCTGGCATGAGACAATCTGTCAATCTATATCCTGACATCTGCTGGTGCCACAACATCGCTGGCCAATGATGTCATCGGTGGAGTCAAATGAAGTATGTAGAGAAACAGAGTTAAATATCATCTGAGATGAGATTAATGAGTTTCTTATTTGGGGCTCGACCATACTTCGATAAGGTGTTAATGAGCCTTTTCAGGACCGCTGTGCGGTTCTTTTTTTAGGAACTGTCTTCAGACTGTAAACTTTTAGCAAATTTAGCAAGTGTTTCAAGTTTATTTATGTGGGCGGACAGGTATCACCTTGATGACCGTCTTCATGTAATAACTCATTTTTTATGATTAGAAGAGAACTGCTCACTGAGGGAGGCCATTTATTATCAGAATTGAATCTTTTCTTTCTCTAATAAAGATGAAGTACACAGGTGGCAGAGAGACAAACCGCACCTCCACAATTCAACTCACAGTGTCAAATCTACCAGGACTGATTGTTATGAGACGGTTGCATTGATATCCCTCAATGAAATACTCTCCAGGTTTTGAGGAATGGATTGTACGTTTTATGATATGTGTGAAATATGTCGTCCAGCTTGGGACTGATGATTGATGAGGTTCTTTGCGAGAATGCTGACCCTTCATAACTCTCACGTGTACTAATGGAATACCTGAGAACAACAAATCACACGAACCACCAAATTTAGGATTCAAGATGAGATGAGAGTTTTTTCCGCTTTGGTATTTTTAGGGTAATCGTTCATCGTCACTCTCCTAGGTCGGGTCATAGGGGCAACATCTTAAGTAGGGAAGCCCAGATTTTTCTCTCCCTAGCCACTTTGTCCAGCTCATCCTGAGGCAACCCAAGGTGCTCCCAAGCCGGCCGGGAGACACAGTCCGTTTTGCATCGTCCTGGGGTGTCCTTGGGGCCTCCTCCAATCAGGGAGGTGTCAGGGTGACATCCCGATAAGACATGTCAGGAGTTCCCAACAGTCACGGAAAACAAGTTCCCTCAAATAGGAATTTACCGGTTTTGTAACAAATGTTGTATAACAAGTCAACAGAGCGGCACAGTCAAAAAGGTGACAAGGAAGGTGGCAAAGACGCCATTTGTTCCAACCACTGACCCAAACGGAGTTTTAAACAAGCCCCTAAGAAAATGGATGTGTGCTTTGACTGCCTGAAAACAACCCTAGCCAGACTGTCACATACAATCTCCGTTCACAGGGTGGGAAAGCACTTGTTTGGGGCGGACAAAAAAAAAAAAAAGAACAGAACGTAAAACAACAAAGATGCAGCGTGTACCACCTTTAACCTTTTGACTGTGAGAAAAAGCCGGCAGGTCTGTCGTGCTAATGAAAACAAGTAACACGTTAACTGATGTTAACAGTTTTTTTTTCCAGATTCTAGCACAAAAATCTAATATTGAGTATATATAATACTAGTAAAGATACTCGAACATCTATGTAGGTATTCATTCATTCATTCATTCATTCATTCATTCATTCATTCATGTCTTTTTTTTTTAATTTATTTAAAAGGTTTCATAAATCAGAATGCCACTCCTTAACTAGTCACGAGTCATCCTCTGAGAATTGAACTCTGCTGGTTATTTTGGTACAGCAAGACTGTGAAAACATTTAATCTAGCTTCAGGGCCCCTGTCTTAAAAATGGCCCTAAATCCTCCATGAAGGGTGGTTTCGCTCTGTTCTGTTTTCATATGGCTGCCAGCAGAGTCTGTTCTTTTTTGAGCCAGTGTAGTTCTAAGATCAGTAAATCTGCCTCTAGGGCAGTGCTTCTCAAATAGTGGGGCGCGCCCCCCCTTGGGGGGCGCGGTGCTATTCCTGGGGGGGCGCGTGTGACCCTGGGGAACAGGCTTTTTTTTTTGCAGTACTAGAATAAAGTGTAATTGCGCGTTTACTACAGCAGGGGGCAGTGGCGCTCTCATTGTTACTTCTGTCACGTTTGCGACAGTGCAACATTTTACGACTTACAAGACAAGTTAGGATAGTCACGGTGGGGAGGGGGGGCGCGAATAGTTTTCTTCTTGCTAGGGGGGGGCGTAACAGAAAATAATTGAGAAGCACTGCTCTAGGGTACAGACTTGACCCAGAAATGGCTTCAGGCGAGGAACCATATTTGGTAACTGGGTGAGTGTTCAAAACAGACCACACATGGATCGTAACTGTCAAACAGTAAATAATTTTCCCAGACAATACAGAATACAATAAAATGTACGGCCATTAAACCTTTTTTGATGTATCCATAAAACCGTCTGTACTGAAAGTGCACACATTGGCTTCGACACATCCCCAGTAGAACCGAAGACTGCTTTGAGCAGTTGCTGACCTTACCTGATTGACCTAAATGAGAAGTGACGCTCAGGTAAGTGGTTCTGCGGGCCTCTGCCATTTGTTTTGTCAAACTAAAACAAACTGACAAAGGGCAAAAAGAGAATGATGAGCAATGACTGATGTTTATTTTGGATCTTCTGCTTCAGTGATCCTGCCAGTCTTTGTAATCCGTACAAGATTGAACTTGTTTTAATTAAAATTTTAAATGGCAATACATCATTTTCGGAAAGCTAGTCTGGACCACATAAGGAGAAACACATTTCAAAAGGGATTTCTACAAATGCAAATCAAACGATCACACTGAAGTTTGGTACCCAAGTGGCTAGACATATTTGTATATCATTCCTACATTGTTTGTTTTCCACATTACCTGCACTTGTGTGTCATGCAACTCTAGTAAATTTAAACAGCAGCAATGCAATACTCTATTTAGTATGGTGTATGTCCTCAATGTTTGCAGCATTTAAAAAAGTGTTGTACCCATTGCCCTTGAGTGTAAAATGCTGCCATGTGGAATTTTTTTTTCAGTTCATTACACATTCCCAATCCAATTTTGTCTGTCTTTCACCGGTAGTTTGGCTGCTTCAAGAGAACGCAAAATCTGAGGTGATTGTGTTTGTGCAGACATTAGCTGATTTCCTTCTGTCGCTGACAACGTGTGGAGCCAGGAGAGAAAAGCCAGGGAAACATTGCAAAGTCATCCTCTCCAAAGTGGGTTGCAATTTGATGCAGCCTTGTCCTTGAGCTCACGTCCACCCTCTCCCTTCCTCCCTTCGCTCACAGTCAGGCGCTTTGTAGGTTTTGGCTGTAAATGAGAGCTTCTTCTGATGCCGTATCACAACATGACACTGGTGAACACTCACTGTTCTTTTCAACTGTCTACACAAATTACTCCTTTTCTCGCTTCCTACGCTGCTCGCGACTGGATTTGACTGGCCCACTGCCTGCAACTTTTGCTGTCATTAAATCCTGTCTACAATTGCCTTATTGTAGTGTCCTTGTGGAAAAGTGGGAATAAACTGTATTTATGGGAAAAAAAAGTGGCCAGGAATTTTGGTCATAGTGGTTCCTAGTGTGATGAATTTACAGTTTGTGGTCTATGAATGGCAGCAGGTCTTAGCTTTAAAAGGCAATAAAATGCAATGAAGACAATAGGCAAATACAAAACTTGAAGTGTGGTTACCAAATTTAATTCATCGCACAATAATCAACCTGGATGTGAACGTGTGAATATTGATGACTTTTTCTGCTAGCCTAGCAGGTGCCAGGTTTGTTGTAGAAGCAGATGGTTGCTTATTAGATCTTGTAGAGTAGATTGTACCTATAGTGTGGAGCACAGGAGGAGCAGGGCGACAATTTGTTTACATCCAACACACTTTGGCATAATGATGCATCAGTGATGCCTTTGCGAGGCTTCGATGCCTGGAGAGAGAGTGCAGAGATGAAACACTGCCAACACTTGCATCTGATAATAAAATAACTTCTTGGGGGTCCTTTAATAAGAAATTAATAAGAACGTTTTGTAAAATATTAATGAAATTCTTGGAATCATTTCAGGCGACAGATTTTTTTTTTCCTACCTTGGATCAGACTGAAGAAAAACTACTAGTGGGTGAAAAAAGACAAAAATGTGTTAATGAGAAGGTTGCGTAAAGCCTTGTTACAATGGTTACATTCTGGTTGCAAGTGCTGCACAATGCGTTGAGGAGAATGACAGCTGAGGGCAAACAAGGCGTGCACCCTTACACACACACACACACACGCATACACGCACGCACACATACACACACACAACACACAATTTTGCAGCTGTCAAACTAAGGTGTAGCATATCAACACTGTGGAAGGAAGACATCAAGTGAATAGTAAGAAAATAAACTTTGGGGAAATGTCACAACAGCCTGTTTGCACAGTAGGATTTCCCTGAACAAGGAAAAAGAAAAGTTACACCAAAACTTGGAACTTTGTCATTGTTTCAGCAATTGTTCTGACCTACATGCAGAAAACCAACTCGGAAGGCCATGATGGTCCGTGGAGGAAATCTAAGAGTGAGAAGACACAATATTTGGTCAGAGAATTCAATGGCAAGAACAAGGCGCACAACAGTGGAGGAGATCACATAGGTAGGCACTCAGGCGACGGGCCGGTGGAAGCACGCTCCTTAAAAGCCTTCCCCTAGCAAGCCTGATGAGCCGCACCTGAGTCCTCCGCCACTCTGCTAATGGCTGACACCCGTGGACCTGAAAAGAACACCTCCCTGGACCCTGACACCTAGTGGTCAATATGTTGGCACTATCTTTGTAACTTTTTTTTTTTATTATTTCCCCGCTGTGGGATGAATAAAGTTTAATCAATCAATCAATCAATGATTGTTGAAACTGACAGCGACTGACGTGGCTCACCGGTTTACTGGGTTTGGTCGTGATGTTGTCAAGTTGAGCCCTTGGGCACTGTGATGTCATTTTCAGTCATGACAGTACAAGGCAAAATGAGATGGCTAAAAACAGCTGGAATTTTCTGCTTAACTCGTATTCCACAAGTGCACTATTAATCAAAATATCATATTTAAAATAGTGGGGGGCGCGTAGAACAGATGTATTATTGTAAAGCCATTTTTTGACTTGACTTCCTTTAAAGAGAATTTGGTAGATTTATTTCTTTTAAATACTCTGAAACTGCTTTTTGGTACAGCATATCAGCAGGTCAACATTCAAGATACACTTGAATAAATTATAAATTAATGCCAGAGCCTACAATATTCGAGTTCTACACTTTGGGTGTGGTGTAAATTTAGTTTGCGATGTCAAGCTGATCTGAGGCCAGTTTATTGTATATCACAGGTGTCAAACTCAAGGCCCGGGGGCCAGATACGGCCCGCCACATCATTTTATGTGGCCCGCAAAGACAAATTGTGCATCAAATTTGTATGTCATTACTAGAATTGCAAATTGTCTCCCCTTTTAATATCTGTTTTTTAAATATTTGACCAGTTTTTACTCGTTTGATTTGAAAACTCATACATTTATTTAGGTTGACAGTCATAATGGCCCTCTGAAAGAAACTATGACTACAATGCGGCCCGCGAAAAAAAATGAGTTTGACACCCCTTTGTATATCCTCCTCCCGTTGATGCAGGCATTTTATAATGCAGCAATGCATTGTGGGTGGTGTGATAGAAATATGACCTCGCTCCTCGCAGATGCTTTTGTGGTTTGAGCCGCTCCAGCTGCACGAGCCGCCACTGCCCTGAAGCTCCCCAGGGGTGCTCGGTATTGTCGCATGGTATGGAGACGGAGGATGTTGATTAGACACTGGGAGAGGAAGGAAGGTCACAATTACACTCGCCTCAAGGCGGAGAAGAGGAAAGGGGAAGAAACATTTTTTTGAAAGATGTACAACCTCAGTTGTGAAAGCGCTGACTTGCTTGATTGCAAGTCTTTATAATTACACCCATCGGTTAGACATAAGAATGTGATGTCACTTGGTAGAATGACAGGAAGGTGTCATGTGGTGAGAGCAGCATTGTTTTGCTGAGAATGAATGTTTTCATCATGTGAAAATGGCTGTTTAAATTCCTTTCTTCTGTTCTACAATATTGATTGCATTGGAAATTGATTCAAGATAATGCCTCAGGTCAAAGGTCAGCTTGAAGACATTGTACATGGATTTAATTACTATGTGCATGCGTAACATGAGCTAAAAAAAAAAAAATCCAGCTCAGTGTCTGGTTGCTGCATACGCACGGATGATCAATTTGTGTGATTTAATAACCCACTGCTTTGTGTGAAAAAAAGCCTTTTAGTTATTATTTCAAGTGCAAAATCAGGTGAGTATTTAGTATAAGTGTTCCTTCATTCCACTTGAGTGTAATTTTCATTTTTTTCTTTCCAAATTGTGAAGTGAGCTGTCACTCACTCAACTGAAAAAAGCTGAACTTTAATTTGTACCCATTGAAGCGGTTAATGAACTATTCAGGGGGATCATTTTATAGCCGAACATTTAAAGTTGAATGCTCACGAAGGAGAACATTTGCCTGTTTAACTGCAAGTTACATTTAGTCAACATGTTCAAAAATGACAGCTATTTTGTTTTTATACCTAATAGAAAATTCCCACTTCTCACGACTACATATTTCCAAGAGGGCCCTTTCATTCTAGTCAATAATTTGATGTTTGGCGTGACAAATAAAACAATTAAAAAAAAAACAAACAAAACAATTATCAAGATTATCATCTTCAAATGGATAATTTCACTGCAATTGTCTGGTAACCAGTCCTGGTTGTAAACCACCTTTTTCCCCCAAGTCAGCAAGGAAAACTTTCAGCTCACCCACGACACTCATGAACATAGTAGCTATGGAAAAATTGATGGATAGTTTGATGAGTTTTCTTGATGCAAAATTGATATTTATTTAATATGCTATGTTTTTTTTTTGTCATAGTCAATTAGCACTGTTTGTCCAATTAGTCAGTGCTGTCAATCTGCATAATCAGCGCAAGTTACCACATGGCTGATTGACATTGTAGGAGCAGTGTTGCATAAAAAAAAAATCTCTTTACAGATAATACTTTTTTTCTAGTAAGACAATCTAATAAGGTCTCTATTTTCATTCAATTCTGTTTGGAAGCCTTGGTTTTACACAAAGTCCTCCAACCAAGACTCGAGAGAACTGATCAGAATTTAACTGTCAGAAGAGCCAGCAAGCCAGATGTTAAAATAGATGTTGGCCATTGCTGAGCCACAAGCTTGAGGTTATCAGTGCTGACACATGGCTGCTCTCATCTGCCAAGTCTGTTGCTCTTCTGGCCTGAACCACTCATATAGTTTTTCTTGCCCATCCACTTATTCCAGTTTACTAAATCCAAATCATATACTGTGCAAGTCATTGAAGAGACAAGTTCAGAACATTAACTACGTCATCGTATTCACCCTACTGTCACGTTAATGGACACTCCTTTCACATCTGGACCTCATTGGGACTATGAAGCTATAGTATGTCGCAAATGCATTCACATACAGAATGGATCGAAATAGGAATGGCCCTGCAAATGGTGGAGCTGATAAGTTTCTCCAGATATACCTTTTAAGTATAAATGTGTGTGTGTGGATGGCTGTCTGGATGGATACTTTTGAAATGTGGGGAAGAGAAGTGCTGGAAGAGAATCCGAATCTGTGTCGAGCACTTCCGGTCATGATAATGGAGACTTATTACGCAACATTAATCGTCAAGATTCATTGTGTGGCATGAACTTAGAGTAAATTCAATTAAGTAGGGAAGGAAAAGACACAGAGGAGGCGTGAGAACTTACATCTTGGAATGAAAAGTGTTTAAAAATTTGAATTGATATTAAATCCATCCATCAATTTTATTCAGCAATTATCTTCATTAGGGTTGCGGGTGTGTTGGAGCCTACTAAGACGCGCACTCTGAACTGGTTTCCAGCCAATCCGCAAGGCATATACAGTCAAACAACCATTCACACTCACATTAGACAATTCAGCATTTTTAATGAACCTAATATGGAATTTTTTGGATTGTGGGAAAATGTAGTAAAGCTCCGGATGAAGCCCTCATAGGTTAGCCAGAGCTGAGATTCCAAACCCAAACCTCAGTCCTGTTAGGCAGATCTACAAAGCACTACTGGGTGGTGATATATCAACAGTCCAAATGGGACTATGACACTCCACTAATGGCATGCCGTGGTGGCTTTGATGGAGCTCCGGATTTTGTGCAGAAGCCTGATAAGGGTGAAAAATCAATGAGGTATTAACCAATCTGGTCATGTGTACTTCCCACTATACATTTTGATGGGAAAGAACCCGTAAAAATGACATAGTATTTTTCAGTATCACCTGATTTGCATCTGACCTTGGGTTCCTACGCGTTGGATCAATCGCAGCTTAGGTTTAAGCTTTTATAGCTGATGATGGGTAAGTGGGTCTTGTTTGTTATTCACTACGATACATCCCGACTCTCACATCTTGCATTCACCCCGTGGACATCGATATTCCCATGACCCAGCCAATCAGCGCGCAGGCCGGGGCCCAGACTACTGCATAATCAATATGTTGGGGGAAAAAATGTGGAGAGTTTGAAGATCTCCTCAGCAGAGCCCAACCCTTTTCCTCAAGAGGATGAGGAGGCCAATTGAGAATCGATTTCATTGCCCGTCGCTTGAAGGCTGGAGAGGACAACAAACAAGGACATCCATGCGCACCAAGATAATTCCGCACCGTTGTATCTATTTGTTCCTGTCTCTCGAACTCATTTACACTTTCACCACAAGAGACAAGCGTGACCTTTGAAAATGTTTTTCCCCTCCCCTTTCATTCCTTCTGATGTGTTTGAGGGCAGGTGGGCCAGCAGGGTGGCTGTCACTTAGAAGGTGCTGCCCTTCTCCGGCCTCGTAATTAAGGTGCTCACCTATGACTTGATTGACGTGTATAGGGACAACCTGCTGGGAACTGAGAAGCGGATGGAGTGATGGATGAGCTTCTTCCTCTTCCTTTCTGTTCTGTATGGTTATCTGTCTGAGAGGGGAGGGATGAGGCCTGGCTGGAGGGAGTTTCAAAGTGGAGAGATGACAGATAAGCAGTCCTGCTGAGAGACTTAATCCTGTTGTTGAGCCTCCCAGGAACACAACACTTGAGAGTTCTGTCCCGGCCATAGACAAGAGGCCTGTGTTTGTATGTTTGTTGGCAGTAAGACCTAAAGACTACTCAGCAAATCCTTGCTAAAGCCATAGAAGTCCGGACCCTGGTGGTTTCGAGTTTTAGCACCACTCAGGGGCGGAGCTACACGGGGGCCATGGGCGTCTCTCTGACCCCCCTCCCTCAACTGAAGGACAATTTTAAAACCTGTAACTTTCCAGTCAGTTTCACATCAGTGCAGTATTGAATAATATTTCAGGAGCAAATTTACAATGAACTTGAATTGCTCTTGGAGAATCTTTCATTAGTGATGAACATCTAATTCTTACAATCGATTAACATGGCTTGTTTATCATACCATCATCCGGAGTCATGGATTCATGAAATAAAATACACACATATTCTCAATGTTGCTCAACACATAACACAAGCAGTCCAGTGCCCGATATATAAGTAGACTATGAGCGAGAAAGTAAATGAAAGCAAAGCAACGGATAATAAAATGGCATTATCTAGTAAATTAAGCCCAGCAAAATGTTGCTTTTTAATTGCTTGCTGCTGTGGGAGCTGGGACTCACATTCACATGCACACAGACAGAGTGAACAGCATTGAGCCAAAGATAAAGAAAATATTTGTTGTACAATTGCATAAAGTGGCATGAATGAAATTTATTCAAAAAAAAAAATGTCACAATTGAGATTCAAGCCAGATGAACATAGTGAGCGGAGCCATAAATACCACTAAGTCAGTATTTTACCTTTATGTGCAGAAAGTCAAATCATTTAAGTCCATTTAAAACAAGAAGAAAGAAGAGGGCCTGCTCGGTAAAGGTTATTTCTTGAGGATTCTTGAAACCCCATCCAGAAACCGGTTGGGTCCTCCTCTTACCGATGCTCCACTGAGAACATCCTAACGTGCTGCATCTGCGTGTGGTTATGCAGCTGCACAGCGGCACACAAGAAAGTGCTCCTACGGAGCTTTACGGCCAAGAGGATTACTGGAGGATCCTGCTTTCCTTGGTGGATACACTTCTCACTGCCTAAAGAAGGCCATGGAGACTGGCAGGATTTTGTCATATGAAAATAGACACCAAGGATAAAGCACTTTTTTTTTTAACATTCATTTGAGCTAGTATAACCTACAGAACCAGTTTTAAATCGACTCTTTTGGAGAGGCTGAAAAAAGATGTGAGGAAATGCACAAATGTACACCCCCTCTTATAACTGGGGATGTTAATGAATCAAATACATAATATCAGGGGTGTCAAAGTCATTTTTTTCGCAGGCCGCATTGTAGTCATAGCTTCTTTCGGAGGGCCATTATGACTGTCAACCCAAATAAATGTATGAGCGCCTCATATTATATACAGTAAAAGCTACAAAACAAACTGACAAATAACTCGTTTTCAAATCAGTCGAGTAAAAAACTGGTAAAATATTTAAAAAAAAAAAGAAGATATTACTAAAAGTGAAGACAATTTGCTATTCTAGTAATGACATGACAAATTTGATGCACAATTTGTCTTCGCGGGCCACATAAAATGATGTGGCGGGCCGTATCTGGCCCCCGGGCCTTGGGTTTGACACCAGTGCATTACATGACATAAAAAGACATTCTAGGTCCAAAATCCTGCAGATTGCATTTTTAAATTTAACATTGATACTTGACACAATGCCAACAAATAACATAGGCTGACCTTCACCCGGTCACCAAATACATTACCTCACCTCTTGCACGCCCTCGCTCCCCTTTTGCGCTTTGCCAGCTGTGCTTTGGGCACATTGAGTCCCATTCTGGGTAACATGATCCAAATGATGGTGACACTCACAGCAGGCGAGCATCTGCTGAGGTACAACAGTGTCCCCCCTCAAAAGCTGTTTATTCTTTGTGCGCGTGTGTGTGCGTACTGAGAGCTGCTGAGGTTTGTCCTGAAAACTGCTGACACTACCAAATATTAAAATCGATATTTCCTTGACTGTAAGGTCTGGCTATCTTGTTAGAAAAAGATTTTAGCCAATTGGATTGAACTTTTCTGCTTGTCAGCATTTGTCTCACTGTGTCATCCATCGCCTGTCTGAATTGGAGTCCAGCTTTCTCGCTCCATTTGGCACCTGGCTTTGGCTGCCGCCTGAACCCCCTGATCAGCGAGCCCGCCTGCAAATCTCCCTCATCTGAAACAACACTGGCAACACTTGCACCTTGGGCCAGCCCGGCCCCCCATCTGCTGTCCTGGCAGTGTGCTCACGCATGGAGATTATCTACTTAATCTCACCGTTCCAAACCAGATCGCCTCCTCATGCACGCACACGCCCATGCTGCCATTTTGGCTGGACTGAGGTGATCGCGAGGTTCTCATGGGAGCGTCCGCAAGCGGCTCGGGAACCTGACCGCTGCAGGTTTGATCCCTGGGACTTCATATTTGAAGCTTCCCATTCATGTCATCAGCTCTTTCTCTTTGCGCTAAATGTCTTATGAGTGTGTCAACTCCATCACACACGAGCATAATGGAAGAGCGAACGGGACCCGTAAAAGACAAGGAGACCCACTCTTAATGCTCCAGCTGCCTGACGACGTGACACACTAGCACACTCCGGCTGGAAGCTCCTGGAAGGAAGTGGCTGGCAAATTGGGTTGTTTTTCTGTGAACACTCAGAAGGGCTTGTGATTAATTATTCAGCAGGTTCTTGGTGTCCCTGCAGCAAGCCCAACATCTGCCAATTATTTAAAGCCACTCACATCTCATTAACAGATTATAGCTTCATGTGCATCTATTTTGCACATCTTCAAATGAACACAAATGACTCATTTAAACTAGTTTCCCCGTGTAAATAAATGCAACTTGCATTTAAGACACTTTGAGTGCTACACATTTTGGCTGGATTGTCTTTCTTAATCAAAACGTTAACATCAGGTATCATCAACAATGGCTGGCAGATTGATTGGCTGCAATACAACAGTACAATTTTGCTGCAAATCCATTTTTACGAGCTTCTGAAAGCCATAAAAAAAATCATATCCCCTGAAGAGATTAGCGTGGATGTTTCCATAACAGCAGTTTTATCAGAACAGCACATTTTCTTTCTATGAAGAGCACTTGCGGCTTCTTCTTCATTGTTTTTCGCATAAACATAAACAGACAGTGGCTACTTGGAAAACGACTTACTGACTGATCTAGTTGACCCAACAAAACAATTTATCTTTCATTTTTGTGCCTGCTCTGTTCATAAGTCTCAGTGACATTGTGAGATTCACATCATTACCTGTAATTTACTATATTTGGGAAATTTGGATCCATTTAGTTAGCAGCCAGACTTGTTTGTAGTGCATGAGAGAACAGCTGAATATTCTATTCAGACTCTCAGCACAGTAAATTAGTCCTTTCTATTCATTTCATGAAATTAAATGAAACTGTAAACACAACTATTTCCATCTACATTTATTTTAAAAAAGAAAATCTGAAGAAAACACAAAACAACATCCAGTGTCTCTCCCTGCCTGGGAATGAGACAGAGCAACATGTTTAAAAGCATACAAACCAGCAAACTGTAATCTAGCAGCATCCAAATGTTGGAATCTCCAAAGTCATCATTTATATATTTAAATATATAGAGTTGTTGTTTTTTTTTGTTTTTTTTTTCCTTAGCCCTGCCCAACTACACATTTTACAACATACAGAGAGCTGTATCTCTCCTTAGTGCAGAAAAAGAAAAAGAATTACCCTTAATAAAATAAACAACTTTAGGTTAAATAAGCTTAAATAACAGTGTTAAATACAAGACACTTCTGTGGCTGATATGTACAGAAATAAACACATTTGGCGTTGTAATTGTGGTTCACTGGCGCTTGCTCTAATGCTTTCGAAAACCACTGCATAAGAACACATTTTACTGCGATAAACGACACACAGTCACACACACAGGCACGCTCGCACGCACGCACGCACGCACACGCGTTTCTATCAGTGAGCCACAGACAAGGCATGTGTTTAGAAAAGCCAAGAGAAACAATCCGATTTAACACCCAAGAGTTTTAGGCACAATCTCCTGCTTTAGAATACAACTGCTGAGTGTTTGTGCTAACCTCTTTCATAGTTTTATTCCTAACACAGTTCCATAACTACAACTTGTTATTGCTAGGACAGTGCGACAGTGACTGGAGACTACCGACAATCGTGTGTAGGGAAAAGCACCTTTGAACATCAAGACCGCTGCCAAAATGTGACACGTCATCACTACACTGAGGGAACAAAAAGGTGAAGTTGAAAGAACAAGAAAGAAAAAGGCGCAAATGAGACCCCCTTTTTTTCATCACTTATGGAACCCAAACGTCTCAAGTTGAGGTACATTCATTATTCTTCCAGCTCTCATTTTTCACCCAGGGGTTGATTCCTCTTGAGCGTATAGCACTTCATGAAATCCTCTTCCCGAAGCGGCTGCGACAGCGTGCGGAGCTTAAGTACAGCTGCAGGTACAGTAGACTGACGTGACATAGGTAGGTTACAAGTTGACCACAGTAAATGAGCTTTACATTCCACTACTGTAAGAGGATCTCGTGGAAGAATTCCTCTCCGCAGCCGGGGATGAGGGAATTTCCCAGAAGGAGTCTCAGCTGGCGCGATGGACAAACTGTTAGCCAAGTCTGGACTGAATACGAGGAGGCCTGTTCACATAATGCGAGTCTCTCCACACTTGAGCTCTTTCTATAGTCTTCCCGAGACAATTCACAAGTGTTGTGGACTGGGAGCTTTCAGTACAAAAGTGTGCGCCGTCCACCTCATCCACCGTCTCCATCTCAGGGCTTCTTGTCGATGCTGTGAAAGAACCACTCGGTGAACTTCCTGAGCTGAGCCGACGCCGTCTGGCTCTCCTCTTGCAACCGCATGTTGTCCTTCCTCAGGTGCTGTACCTCCTCCTGTAGCATTGCCTTGTCCTCCTTCTCCTAAACATAGTTAACAAGAACAAGTTCTGGTTTGGAGAGGTGTGGAGCGATTCTGGAAAACAGCTGATTTGCGATTGGTCATGACCTCAGCTGAGAGTATTCCATTAAACTAACATGCATGTTTTTCAGTGTAGCAGGAAGCTGGAGTAAACAAGTAACAACAGGTAGTTGTGCTAACCACGTGACCACTGAGCTGCTGAAAGAGCATCCTTCCATCCATTTTCTATAGCGTTTGTCCACAAGTTCAATGGTAAGCACAAATAGACAATAATACATCTATGGACAAATTTGAGTCTTCAGATAACCTAAGCCGAGCATAAAGGTACATGTACCAACATGGAAAACCCACACAGGGAGGCTGGAGGCGAGATTTAAACCGAAAACCTCAGAACTGTGAGTCAGACGTCCTAACCGCTCGAAGGGCATAATTAAAAATCCTTAAAAAGAGGTGGATGAAAGCGCCTCCATTACAAACGGTTTTCATCATTAAAGGGAGATATTAACATAGCAAAGCAGCCTTTTTAGCTTGATAAAAGTACACTTCCTCCTATTTGGAAACATGAAGGCCCAACACAAAGAGGCAAGCAAGGCAAGGTATTGAGTGAAGGAAGAACCATGAATATATTCGGAGCTGAGCTGGCGTGGAGATAGCAAGCAAACGCGATGATTGAAAGCTGAAGCAATACATTTGTGGGTGAAGTTACCTTTCGGAGGTCATGCTGGAGCTGCCTGAGGATCACCTCCAGCTGGTTCACTTTGCCAGTCAGTGTAGATGGGGAGCTGCAGAGCAAGAGATAGAATACAAGGTAAAAAGTCTAATTAGTCTCACAGGGGGGAAATTTGGTATCACAGGAGACAAAACAAATTCTATTACTATACGCTATACAATAAGTGCTCATGTCGGTACGTACTCTGTATCCAGTGCCGCTCCTTCCGCCTCGACAACCCTTCTGGTCAGTTCTCGAGATAGCTCCAGTGCTTCGGCCCTCTGCATGTCCGTCATGGTGCAGAAAGACGCCACACGCTGGTCTACAGACACAATGGGTCAAATATTAGGTCAGAATGTTACAAAAAAAACTGAACCACACGCCCCGCTTAGGATAGAGCAACTCATTTAAGCAAAGTATGAATATAAATTAATGTTTTGGGGGATATGGGGGGGAGTCTCTCAGAGCGATCAGGATGCAGACAATATGGAACAAGGTGGTAAACTGAGAGTTTTCCTCTGGCAGCTGTTTGCTTCTTAATGGGCTGAGAGGAATCAGGCATGCTTCTTTTCTTGTATCAGGCCCTTAAGCTTCCTAAAATCCCAGTGGAATAGCCAAATTTAGCATGTTATGCTCGGAATTGCTCCGTTTTAGAGGCATAATGCTCTTTTCTTAAGTAAGCAGCCTCTCTGTCTTGCGCCGATGGTGTGAGACACACGATAGGGGAATCTGCATAATTCACACGAGAGATTAAGAAAAACCCTTCCTTTAATGTAGCGCTAATCCACTCAAAGACAAAAAGCTAATTGAGTCTGGAGGTGGATACTCAGATGAGTCAGGAAAGGGACAGCGAGCTCTCATTTACATATGAATGTATATTTTCTTGATATTACGCATGTGTTTGAAAGATTAAAAACACAGAAAAGCAGTTTGTGTGTTTTGGACGATGCCGCGTCCAGCTTGAATAGACATTGAGACAAAAAAAAAAAGCAGCCGCTATTAGATTTGACTGGAAAAGACATTTTACAGCCATCAACATTTGTGCAGTGTGATTGAAAAGAAGCCATTGAAATGTCATATTTTTGTTGCGATAATGTAGGAGGCCCCCACTCTGTGGTATGTCCCGGGGTCCAAGTGAGCAGTGGTGGTAAATGCATTGCTCCAAGCTAGTCAAGTATACATGTACATGGCACAACAAGAGTGCTCTGATCTGGCCGGGTTGCCTGTCATTCTCACTGTTTCCATTCTACTTAAATGATTTGCTGCAGGGCAATGTGGCAGAAAATGCATCAGTGAAGAATCTGAATCAGGAGTTCTTATTAATTATGACAAATGAATGGTCACGTTACATTGCCCGCTCAGTCGACTCGGGGTCAGGGAAAGTTCAGGCGTGCTGGCGTTTCTGTGAGTAATGGGGGATACTCTGCAAACAGGCTCGTAAAAAAGGGGAGGGGGGGGGGGCGGAAACATGATGCTGACCATGACAAAATGATGACACGTGTCATCACTTCTTGAATGCCATTAAAATACTCTGACTTGGCAGGGACCGGTTGGTCATTTTGAGAAGACAACATTGTTTTTTATAAACTTGTCTGAGATGCTTTTTTTAGTATGTTAGTATTATAATGCAAAAAAAAAAAAGAAAAGAATTTCACATGAGGATTGGGCCAAGGTTAAATCTTATTGCATGATTTAGATCTAGATGAGCATTCAGGAATTTAGATATATAATTTTGAATATGGACACATTACAACCAGCTAGAGAAAGTCGGACTGGAACAGTATCATGTCCTTTGTGTTTGTCTTTTATTTTTTATGATTGCTTAATGTGTTATTTTGTCCATTAATATAGGAGACAGGAGTCTACCACAATATAGCACTATTTTTGGTCTTGTCGGAGAAAAAGCTACGCAAATAATTTCCAGAAAACTATCATGCTGTATAATAAAAAAAGGGCCAGAATCCACCTGAAGGCTGATTACTTGCTGAGCAGTGAAACGTTGGGCTTACATTGTCAAAAACAGCCTCCAAGCAAAATTGCTTGACAGGAATCAGAATGAGGCTCAGAGCAGAGGGTAAAAAGCAACCATTCCCAAAGGTTGCCTCCATGAGCACTTTGGAGAGACGGGAAAAAAAACAAGCACTATTCTAAGCCTACACATGCAAGAGAGAAAGTTCTTGCAGACTGCAGACAGACAAACAGATAAGCTAAGCAGCAAAGAGGAAAGGCAGCCGGTGTCTAGGGGGCGCTAGCAGCTTGAGGAAGGCAGGTTACCTTCAAAGGCTTTTGCTGCGTCAACCAGGTGAGACCAGTCCAGGCCTGTGGCAGTCTCTGGGAGGGGCATGAGGCCCGGGTCGCTGAACTTGGACCTGTCTGCCAAGAAGCCGTCAGAGAACCAAAACTCATCTGCAGAGACAGGCCCAGATCAGATCAGCGTCTGGTTCTGGAGCTGAGTTTAGGCCTTGATTTGGAGTCACCCATCAATTTGCAGAAGGGCATTACGTGAAGGGTTAAGGAGGGAGAGGACATCCAGGAAGGTGCGGGGCGAGGGGATCTCTCGTTTCATTAGGATGTATATTATCAGCAGCTATCTTTAAAATATGCTTAGTTAAACAGCTCATTTAAAATCTGGCATTTAAGTCTATATTGACTCTGAATGCCTCAAACTGCAAACTAATTTTGTGTGCACAGTTGGGTGGAGTGACATAAACTCATTTCTCTGCATAACAATTGCAAAACCCAGAGAGAGGCAATAAATAAGCTGTCAAAATGAATGTCTCATGTTTCAATCAATATCGCTCTTCCCTGAAAATGTCTTCAGCCAAGTCTCGGCGCTAAATATATCCATTCAATCAACAGTCCGCCATTCCAAAGAGGCATTTTAAGCAGCATGAGATGGAGACCGAAAGAGTGGATGCTTCCCTTCTATTTAGCCAGCAGTTTGAGGGATTCACTCTTTACTAAATTGGGCTGTTTCAAAATGGAAAAAGCGAGAGCCGCTGTTCTCAACCACCCTTCAAAACAATCAGGAATCCATCAGGATGACAGCTAGACAAGGCTAAGAAGCCAAGCACACCCTCCCCCCCCCAAAAAAGCTGGTTTCTGTCTAGCCGCGACAGCCAGAGACGACTGAGGAATAATGTGGAAATGAGACATGAGGGACAGAGACGGGAAGCAGACAGTGACTGATGAGTGAACGAAGCATCACGTCTGACACACACCAGCACGGAGGCATGGACACGTTCTCGTCGGAGCTAAGCTCAAAGACCTGCAGTGGTGCGAGCAGGACACATCACGGCTTTTCCACTAATCCGTATTGAGATGATGCTGCGGCAAGCACGGCGAGCCTCTCGTAGGCATCGCGCCGCCTAACACACACTTTCAATTAGGTGGCGATGCCAAGGAGTTTTGCTCAAGTGTTTTGCTGGTTGGCCCAGTGAAATTGTTTTGATAGAAGTAGCTCTTCAAACAAGTATCTATAAGATGACTCATCTGGAGCCAAGTGAGAAGAGACACTTGAATAAGATGTGTCGCTTGCATAAAAAAAAATATATATATTTGTGTCTTCTGTACTAGGCTTGTACTTACTCCTCAGGTTGGACTGGGGTTGGTTGTGGATCATGCGAGGGGGAAGCGTGCAGTGGTAAGGTGGCGTGGTGCTGAATAGAATGTCGTTAGGCATGGCTTGGTCCAGCATGGAGCTGTGGGAGCTGGCGTAGGAGGAGCCCTTGCGGTTGCTACATACGCTCTCGTCCGATAACGTCCGGTACAGAGAATGACGGGGTGATAGACTTCCCGTCACAGACAGCTGGGTGGAGCAAAGAAAAAGGACAGCTTATCAGGAGGGAGTCAATGACAATCTGAAACACTTTAATCAACAATGGGTGGTTGAGGAAATCACAGAGGGAACAACATCAGGAATTAACGAGAAGTAGGAAGCAGTACGCATGCCTCAGCTGCTTGACGAACAATAAAGTCAACATTCATTGTTAATGCAATATCAGATAAAGGGCATGTTTTGCCACCATACGACCTTGTAATTTACTAATCGTACTAAAACGTACTGAAACATTTTGGCAGAGCGCTGTGTACAACCAGTATGGATCAACAAAATCATCAATTGATCCATATATAAGGCGCTCTGCATTATAAGGCGCACTGTGTTTTTTTTTTTTTGGAAATTTGACGTTTTTAAGTGTGCCTAATAGTGCGGAAAATACGGTACTTTGTTTAGTAACATTTCATTGTTTCCACATTTTACAATTAACAGTGGTTAACTAGTTTTCACACTTGTATTGTAGCTGGAAGTCACAACATTCTTCTGGTATTAAAGAGACAGTATTATTATTCCCTCAAGTGACAGAGTAATTCGTTACATGTGACGTAGTCATTAAACCAGGAAATTTGTGATCTGGTGATTTTCCCCCCCGTAGCAGAAAGATGGCGGCGAGATATGTCAGGGTTCAGTACAGTGAGGCCTACCCGTATAAAACAATTAGTAATATTACTAGACACAGGATTATATGAAAAAATATATATTAATCTGGTAATACTTTTTTTTTTTGCATATTATGGAAATGAATGGTGTTTTTAAAATAAATGAACCCTAAAAAAATCAAAACATTCTACACTGTCCCTTTAAGTATTTAATATGTTTTGAATTCAGAGCCTGCTTAAATCTACAATATAGTACACAAACTAGTTTCATTCTTATTGATTATATGGTGCAACAAGTTTTACAGCGCTGTGATATGCTTCTGGCTCAGGCTTTTTACCAAGGTACAGCCAATACTGCAGTCGACTAAATCACCTTTTTGCTGAGCTGAGTGCATACTTGCTCGAGAAGGCATATACTGTGCAAACATCTTTGTGTGTGTGCTCACCGCAATAGACTGATAATGAACTCTTCGAGGCCAGTGCAGCGTAACCACATACGTACACAAGAGTAGGTAGGAGAGTTGGAAAAGCATTTTTCTCCTGAGGGCATGTATGTATGTTCGTGAGGCAGGATACATAGAGTTTCAAGGCCGTGTCCAGAAATTTGACAGGGATCTCCTCTCGAAACACGCAAAACCACACAGCGCAACCCAATCCGTCATTGCCCTGTTCAGCTTACATAAATATTGCTGGAGTGGCATCAGAAGTAGCCACAAATGATATGCAGGACTGACAGCCAGATGAGTAAATGTCAGCCTACAGCTTCCCGACTTTAAGCATCAACGACTGTCATCTGCGCGAGCCAACACCCAGCCGTCTCTATTTCAAAGACGGCGTTGCCACGAATCCCGCAGTGCGAAGCTAACAGACAGCGAGTGCATCTTGAAAGTGAGCATACATTGGAATTCAAAGGAGAGGACGGACGCACTCTGCTTCCTTAAAATCTCTAACGACATGTCATTCTCACTCATCAAAACATTAAGCAGGATTTAGAACTTCCCTTCATGTGAAGAGAAAATAGCCTCGATCACAAAGCACACACATGGACCAAAGGTCAGTGAAAACATTTGCGATCTAATGATTTGCAGAAGCCACATGTTATTGAAGCTTTAATCAGAAGAGGTGATTTGGGAACCTGCGGTGTACTTTAAATACCTTTAAAATAACATTTCAAAGTTGTTTCCAGGTGCCAAATGTTATCGTAACAGCCCAAAATTCCACGCCTGGTTTGGAGTATCGTGAATTCTTTACCTCATGCGCTTATCAGCCACACTAACACATGCACCTATATTTTCCCTTGAGTTATCGGAGTTTTTCCTCAATGGACAAAGCCAACGAGCGGCATATGGAACCCCTTGACGTGCCACTTGGGAGGATGTGTTGGACAACCAGTTTCTTTCCCACAAGAGGAGCCGTGCGGTAGACTAAGCTGCAAACGGCCTTTCCTTTACGTCAGCCGCACAATAGTCAGCCTGTCCGTGGAAGGGACGTCCCGGCGGACATGGTGGTTGCCAAAGAAAATCTCTCAGCACCTGCTCAACCACACAAAGAATGGCATCGGGCGGTTGCCGGAAGTGACACATGCGCTAACCTTTTCTGTAATACTCTCCTTGATTACATAGAGGCCCAACCACGTCACATTGTATTAAATTAGAAACGACCCAATGGTTTTTTCCAACATTGTCACCAGTGCAATGTGCCAGCTGATGATTGAAAACATTCACCTCCAACAAAAGAGCCGTATGTATTCATTAGGATTACCCAGTTTGTATACAGTCGTTTGGGCATGCGTCTCCCTCCCAGATTGCTTTTCCACATGTTATCAGGCAGAGGATGTGTGCAAACAAAGGCTTACAATTTCAACTTGCACTCTGAGAGCACTTTTGGGGATTTCATGTCCAGCTTTACTACGACATGGAGGGGAAATGAAAGAAAATGACGCAGACACATCTGTGTTATGTTCATTTTCAGAACAGAAAATAGCCGTTTCACGGTGTAAGGCTAGTGCGTGAAAATATGACAAACTAATCAGAGGCCCAAGATGCTTTGTGCGAGAACACGGCTGTGTGCCTTCCTCCTCTCACGAGAGGAAGTAGATTTTGCACAAGAATTGAGTGGCATCCAAAAATAACCCAATTGTGCATCTCTAGGGTCCCTTCCAGGAAGATAATAGATGGAGGACAGCAGGAAGAGGGTGGTGGGGCTGGGGGAGATGATGCAATTAATCGAGTCTGTAGGACCCAGCAACAGCAAACATCATTCCATTCTGCGCCTTTAATCCATAACATCCCAATAGAGCGGACTCAGGCTCTGTTATAAATTGAATTTACCTGTCAATAGCAAGCGAGATAAAGGCTCTGGTGTTGGGAGGGAGGAGTTGTAGCCGCAGATGTTTGCCCTGCTTTTTCTGTCTTTGCGGTTAGAGGTTATCTGCACGGGTTCACGCTTTGAATCCAGGAAAATGGCCTAAGGGGGGGTTGCTCATATCTGTGCTTGATACTTCCAATGCTGTGTTTTCTCATGTTAAAGTTTAAGAGGTTCCATTTGAACGCACGCCATGAAAGATATAGATGGTGGCCTCACCTTTTGACCCCTGCCTTCTCCTGGTGGACTGTCGGGCAGCATCATTTTCAGGTATTCCTTCTTTGAAAGTCTTTGCAATGATTTTCCATCCCGCTCGGTTGCCTGAAGGTGGCAGGCGGCCTCCTGTGCATACAGCTGCCTAAAGACAAACAACAGCAGAGCCCATCAGCAAGGTCATGCAAGGCAAGTCCTGCAGGGGAGGCTTGGAGCCAGCCGGCCCGGGTTCAGCTTTTGAAGAAAGTATGTCAGTAACACACAAGGCAACTCGGGTGAATCTGATTTAGCATGCCAACATCAGGCAACATCAGTGTTGTGAAGGAGCAGAGCTGGAAAGTGTGAAGAACACAGCCAAGCACCGTGAGACGGAGGGAGGGAGAGAGGGAGGGAGGGGAACAAGGAAGGATTTGTAGATGAATGACATCAAAAATATTGCACTCTGTGGGAGTGTACAGACACCACTGGAGGAGGACATAAGAGGTGCAGGACCCAGAAGAGGGAGCATGTTTTGATTTGTGGGCGGTGGGTTGGGGAAATTCAGATGCTTTTAGAGCAAGCACTCGGATGTGAGCGACCTATCCGGTAAAGTGAGCTGCCAGTGAGGATGGCACAGTATCAGCGCTGCTCTTGGCACTTCGGTTGGCACAGAGTTCGATGGCTACGCTGGGAAATTACCACACACACGTCTGGCTGAAATGCTACACATCGACACATGCACATGTGTTAAGAGATGCGTTATATTTTATACTAGAACCGTTCTGGTTCTTGACTGTGTGGCTAATTGTTTTGGGCACAACTTTACCACAGTAACTACAAATGTATTCATTATAGCTTCAAGTAAAACATCTGCTACCACTGGCTTATCCTGTGAAAGAGTAACAATAGAGTGTAGTGTTTACAGTAGGTTACCCGCCAAACACTCCGCAAGCTTGTCTAACATTAATGTTATTACCCAGCTGGAACCTTGCAGTGTTGGCTAGGGGGCTGACACAAGGACTTTGGGGTAAGCAGTAGTGCGCTGTAACATTAGTCTGCAGAGACCCGGAAGAAATGTCACAGCCACTGATGCACAAGTCATTAACCTCCACTTATAGCAAGCAACCATCTTGAGGGAGTGAGAGTCGGGGAAAGGGTAGAGTGTGTGTGTGTGTGTGTGTGTATGGGGGAGGTTCACAATGGATCAGAGCTAGGGCCAGAGGGTTGATTTCCACTGATTGTGTACCTTGCACGCTCAGACAGCATTTCGAGAAGGAGCGCTAACAAGCTTTCAGCTCCTCTGGAAGAAGAAGGAGCAAGTGGAAGAGAAAAAAAAAGATGGAGTTAGGCGCGCCATTACAAATACTGACTAGTGTTACAGCGGGTCAAGAGAGAAACATCATTATGTTACAACAATATCCGCGAAAAAATATTACACCATTCATCACGAGACGGGCTTATGTAAGGTAAAATAAATAATAAACAACCCCTTGGGAAGGATAAGTGAATTAGGGGGCTTTTTCATAAGTCTGCAAAAGATGACTTAGGCACATGTGATCAATCACACAGCGCTTAAAAAACAAATATCGACGAGTAGATTAAATTACTTCAAAGATGGCGCAAAGTTTTGCTCTCGCAAGTCCCCAAGCCCATTTGATCATTGGTGAGTCTTTGCAGGAAATAAGCTTCAACCAGTACCGACTGATGGCATCCTTTTGCATCCCGCATGACTGTTGTGTACTTGTCATCTCATAGCAGTGTGTGGATCTCTCATTGTCATCCACAAAAGACGGGCTAGAAACTGAGGCCGGCAGTCCACGGGGATACGTCTCCTCGGAAACGATCAATAACCACAAGTGACATATGCCAAGTGTATGATGTCCGCGGCTTCATTGAGCGTATTTGTTCTGTAGCTGTCTGTCTCAATCAGGCTGAGTTTGTGCACACCGGGAGTCCACTAGACAGAATGGGTGCTTGGATCGGAACGGGTCTGGCAGTAATCGTAACCGGTGATTCTCGTGCAAAATCATATATCTTTCTCCGTCTTGTTAACAAACACACTCACCCACACTGTGACATGTTGGGAGGTTCCTCATTGCTGTGATCATCATCACCGTCATTATTAGTTGTCTTCTCTGGGAGATTGCCATCTGACTGTGGACGTGTCTGTGCACTAGCCCCTGAGCTGGCATCCAGGCCACAATCGGGGCCTGGCCCCGGCTGGGGCTCGGGCTCTGCACCCGAGTTGCTGGTCTGAGGGATGGTGTACACCTTGGTGGAGTCGGCGGACATACGATATCTGGCACCACGGGCCAACGGACTCCCAGAGTGATGTGAGCCACTGACCAAAAAGCAAAAGAAAAGAAAACAAAAAAATGCAACTCAAAAGTTGACCATGCATGAATTGAGTCAAAGCGGGCAAAAAATATGAACGCATGAACAAACATGAAATGATCTCAGCATTAAGATAATAAATAAAAATCATACAAATATGATACATGGAGAAAGATAATCTTCCTTCCTAATTCATGTTTAGATTCAATCCAAATCTTGTGTGCAATTTAAAGTTGGCATTAGCTGGCGATAGTCTCCACTTGCATATTCATGACCATCTGGACCACACCCCTGCTGTATTTGCCCCTGCTGCACTGTTGGTTTGAATGTTCAAAAACAATTACATGAAAAAGATGGGAAGCATCAGGGTGGTTATGGCGCGATGATGCTATGGACTACTTCCTTATTTAGGATGCTCGTGAGTTGGTCTAGTTCCCACAAACACTACTAATTAGAGCAAATTATGCAAACATAATCATGTAATGGATGCCATAAACACAAGACTTCAATTCTATTTTTTGGCCAATGAGACCAGTGAGTGCTAGACTAGCCTTCTTCACACCACTTTTCTTTCCCAGATGGGCAGCAGCCTGGTGAGGGGCATTTGGACAAGAATGTGATGAAGCACTCCCCCATGTTGCTTCAGTCTGACAACAGCTCCAGCAACAATCCTCAACACAGCTGGATGAGTCAAAGTGAGTCGAGAGCAAGGATGGGTGAAAAGTGTAGCTTTATAGCCGGTAAATAAAATATCCTTGTGTGTGTTTTTTTTTTTTTTAACAGAATGGGGCATGGCATGGTGTCTTGGTGGCGAATGTAACGCGGGATTTTGTGGCGAACCGTATAAGGATCACTTGGTGTGTTTTATCTCAGTAGTCAAATCAATAACCCAACACGCTAGAAATAAAGCCACAGCAGACTCAAGTAAGTCCAAAGAAAAAGAGGAAATAAAAATCAAGGAAGTTTGAGTGGTTTATCTCCTTTTGTTTCTGGGCTTCCTCAAATAATTATTTTGTGTCCTAAATGTTAAATAAAGATGTACATATAACTCCAGCAGCACGAGTGGTCACATGGGTTGCGCAACATTTACAAAACACTGATTAAATTAGTCAGAGAGATACGATGTTGCATAATCTAAATTCGATTAGTATTATTATAAAAACGCTACATACATGCGAGTACGGGAGGACACAGATCATAGTTTGGTGTTTGGAACAAGGACATTTTGGATGTGATTCTCCTTCATGTTCATCCCACCTTTCAATAAGACCTTGAATTTTTGTCATTCAGTGATGTGCAAAGTGTTTTTACAGAAAAAAAACTTTGATTTGGTATTTGTCCTTCAGCCGCGAGAATTGCAACAAGCCATATGCCTCAATTTAAATGACAACACTTTCGGCATGAGTACTCTTCATGCTTCTATTCGATTTTTGCAAGCGAGTGAAAATCCAAAAGCCAACCAAAAAATTGATATTTATGGGAACAAGTAAAATACATTTGGAAGTGCGCAATGATGTATACTCTTAAAATGTCCATTGAATAGAAATCCTTAATACATATTACTTAGACTCAGATTTTCTCACTTCATTAGTCATCTACACATTTCCCCTCCATTTGTTTTAATATGTCGGCCATATAAAACAAATCAAACAGTGTGTGTTAACACAAAAAATAGTGCCATTGAAAATAACATTTAGAGCCGTCGTTTCGGTGATGTGCCGTACCTCGAGTGTGAAGAGATCTCGCTGAGGTCTCCGATGCTTCCTTCTGCCACATTACTCGCCATTAAAGCAGAAGCGTAACACTGCGGCAGGTATGGTTTTCCATGATCTTCTTCAGATGCTCCGTCTTCATGGTGCTCTGATACCCATGGGTGTCCCTGCTCCCCCGCCCTGCTCTGCATCAACATCCGAGCCCCCGGGACCATGCAGGGATTGGTGTCGATGCCGCTGTCCGTGGAGGCCCCTTTGATGTAAGTAAGACCCAACATCTCCGGGTCCATCAAATCTCCTGAGCCAAAATGCTTATCATCACTGTTGCTGGAGGCGTTGCTGGATAGAGTGTTGCTACTTGAGTGGCTCGAGTTTTTATCGCCCATCTAGGGACGGCAAGAGAATCACATATACACATTATATCAGACAAGGTCAGACAAACATTACAGGGTTTTTTTTCGCGCTAGCTCTACAGAAGAAAATATCAGCCTTGCTCCTCCTAAGTAGTCCTACTTGGGGTGTTTCATGTTGTTAGCGTCGTGGAACTTAGTTTAAAGTACCGTGACTTCAACTTTGCTACCACTCAACTTAAATCAACAGCCATGTAATTTATTTTGTTGACTAGTACAACGGGCAAAATGTAATTTGGGATCTCTGGGGAGGCAAATTAAGATCACTCCATGTTACATCAAAAAGACCAACGTTACTCTTTTTTAATTTTTTTAAATAAGATGGTAACTGCATTGTATTGGGGGGAATGTTGTTTGGCGTCAAGAGACCAGTTCCACTTTTTATCCATCTCCCCTGGGGTGATGTGACAACATCTGAATTATGAACGCCTTGGTTGTTGTTAAAGCTGTCACTGGTTTCAAAGTAGGAACCCAATGGTTTGGAAAAGAATGCACCACTGACAGAAGGGCTATTGTTCAGAATATATTCAAGCTTCCGGCTAAGGTATCTGAGCAAAGAAGAAGTGATGAGATAGGACATGACTGAAGCCACACAAAACACTGCTCAGAAGCAAATGAGTCTTAAATACGTCCAATACTTGAGACAATTGAACTTTTACCCTGGAGAGCTTGTTGGGAGAGTCTTTGCTTCCTTCTCGCTGCTTCAGAGGGTTCAGGATCTTAGTGGAGGGGATGTGCCACTTGGCCTCTGCGGACCCGCATAAAGAAATGTAAACAACTTTATCCAACTCGAGACTATGGCTACCATGGTTGGATCGAGCACTCACCTGCCGACCTGGTCCTCTCCAGAGTGGGTTCTCGTTCCCTGTGCATGTCTCCATCGTCTCCTTGGATATCTTCCCCATGCTCATGAAGGATAGGAGAGGGACATCTGCAGAGAGAAACACCAGACAGGAGGTGGTGAGCATTGTTCTCCACAAGGAGAAAGGCTCATAATGGATTTTCAGCAGAGGTAACGCAATTAGTGCACAATCACCGGGAGCCGAAACACTTGACTTTAGAACAGAGAAGCAAACAAAAGAGCTTTCAGATGACTCAGCATTCTTTGTCTTGAGAAAAAGAAGAGCTATTTTTTTTCCAGCTGGCTTTATAATTAAAGCGATTAGAACTAATAGGGGTTCCCTCCTCTACACTGCCGGTCATGCTGTCCTCGTGATTTTTCCCAGCGATCCTAGCTGGAGATCAATGGACTCGTCAATGTGTCACGTTCTGTTCTGTCAGCTCTGATGGACCACAGCAACCCGCATCCCTGCAAATTTAGTGCACCATTGAGGCTTCTGACAGGAATGTAGCAGCATGGAGCAAGGCATTTTGTCAAGGGCTGTAATCTTTTAGAGAAGTATATTGGTCTCTGGAGCATTCTGCTTATATGTCAGTAACAGGTTGGAAAGTGGTAACCTACTGGTCT
Source organism: Syngnathus typhle (assembly GCF_033458585.1). Classification (NCBI taxonomy): domain Eukaryota; kingdom Metazoa; phylum Chordata; class Actinopteri; order Syngnathiformes; family Syngnathidae; genus Syngnathus; species Syngnathus typhle. Next base: position 9,888,161 of record NC_083745.1, read on the forward strand.
CTGGATTTAACTGAAATTATAATTCATTTTTTCGATTTCATTCATTTTCAAACCAGAATTTTTGAATGGCCTCTGAGTTCAGCAGGCCAGACAGTCAGCAATTCTTTAGAATGGTTTTATCATTTCGTTTCAATGTTCTGAGAAAAGAAGCTGGAAACAGTCTGAGATTACACACAAGAAAAACAAAAAAAACTTCTCTTTCCAACTGAGCTGCCTCCACTTCAAAGCAAGGACTGATCTTTTAGGGAGACTTTTTCAACAACACCCGTTGAACCCATTTTGCAAGTTGGTGGTTATACTTGGCAGATTTTTTAAAATCAGGATCCATAATACAGCAGAAAACAAGCACAGCAAGGCCCGTTATTTAAACTAATACTAGACGAACAGCCTCAACCAAGTAATTTGTCCATTCAAATTCTTCGCTTAAAGCTTTTGCTTGAACATAACGACTATGTATTCAATGCTAATAAATAAATAAATAAATAAATAAATAAATAAATAAATAAATAAATAAATAAATAAATAAATAAATAAATAAATAAATAAATAAATAAATAAATAAATAAATAAATAAATACATGAACCAACCAACCAACCAACCAATAAATAAATAAATAAATTTGTGAAATCACATGTATTACGATTGCAGGAGCACACACCTTCAAAAAACTAGGATTAAAGTATGGGTTGTGAAAAGGAGTACCATTGATGTGGTCACCTACCCATCATATCCAGGCTGTTGAGACCAGGAGCTGCTGCCACAAGGTCCTGGATCGCTGGAGGAGGACTGGTTACTAGGGGAGCTGCGGTAATGGTGGTCTCCCTTATTACAGGAAACAACCTGGGGATTCTCCAAATCCTGCATCATTCTGCAGAGCAAAAAGAGGCCAACGTCTGAGGGATAATAATTACTCATTTAGATTGGCCAGTGAGCTTTAATCCATCTAATTTGTGTAGTGATTGCCCTCATTTTGGCCGCTGGTTAGCTGGAGGCTCCTAACTGACTTTGGATGGGAGACTGGTCACTAGCCAATCGCACTCACAATTATACCATGGGCAAATTATTATTTTTTAATTAACCTGAAAATCATGTTTTTGAAGTGAGAGAAGTCAGAGTTCCCATAAATAATCAGGTATCAGTAACGGTAGAGTTATTAATGTAAGCTGATCAAAATTGGCTTCCCCAAAACATTTTGTTTGCAGAGTTCCAATGCAGCATGAATTTTAAAAAAGTCGATTTAAAAAAAACCTCAAAGAGAAGGCAATCTCAGTAAAATTCTATTCTGATTCATATTTCCTTCTTCTAAATTCTCGATCCCCATAGTTCTCCTCTGCTTTCACTCCTCCATTAGATGGTTTAGAGTGGAAGTCTTTTTGTTTCTGCAGTAATTGGCTGAGATGGGCTGAGATGAGCTGTGCCGTGCCAGTGTCCCGTCACCTCCTCATCAGTAGACCGCAGAGGCGCAGGGAGCGTGGAGTGGGAGTCATACACAGAGTAAAAGAAAGAATGGAAAATGGAGTGCTCCCACTGACAGAGACTGTGATTAGGCAGAGGAGATAGCCGTTATCCCAGTACAGCCAGAACAGGCCAAACCACAGGGGGTCATTTTGACACCATGAAAAGGTTAGCATGACTGTGGGGCTTTCATTAGGATGAACAAATCACTGCTTTACATGGCTGGATGGAGATGTCCTAAAGAGGCTGTCAGACAGATGAGACTGGGAGCTACATTCAAAGAGATGAATTCATGGGGACTAAAAGGTTCCTTTCATATTTATACGATAGCTCAACATAAAAGTGCTACTTAATGAGTTTTGTTTTTCCATCCATCCATTTTCTACACAAAATACCCGCCATCCGCAAATGAATCTCTTATCCTGGAAGAGAAATAGGGGTTCATTTTTTTGCAATGCTTTATAGTATAAAATCAACAAGTGAGTGTACCTGGATCCATCTGGTAACTTCCTGTCAAAGGAAGTGCTTCGTGGGATGGCGGCCTGGTGCTGTTGCAGGATCTGCTGGCACTGGAGGCGATCAGGACCCTGAGTGGGCGACCCTCTGGTCAAAGGTGTACCAGCCGTCGCGGGGACCCGATGCCAGGTAGTGTTCCTTCTGAAAGGTGTCTTATACTCGCAGGGGGTACCCTCACTGTCGACTTTGTACTCTACCATGGGAATGCGATACAGCTCAGAGCAGCCCCTGAGAAGAAATTAAGATGGCAAGCCACACATTTGTGTATTGTAGAAACAACAGCATCAATTATTAACAAAACGACTAACTCAAAATTGCTTCGAGTAAAAGCTTACTAACAATCCATACTTTAATATTTCCATCATCCATCTTATCCATGGCTTTTGGAGAATCAATGGGAGAGAACCGATATGCTTCCGATGACTAATTAGCTGAGTGCTAATAGTATAAAAACAGAGTGGCTTAGTGTGTTTTTTAGGGAAAAGAAGACACTCTGCAAGACTGGAGAGCGCAATGAAACAGAACATAAATATTATGCTAAAAGATGCAAAACTGCTCTGTGGAGGTGAGGCTTGAACTCAAGACTTGATTACTAACAATATGGAAGATCAAATTCTTATTAACATGCAAATTAGAGCATATTTAATGCGAGGGATATTTACAATAAAGTCAGAGACTGTGCAGATCATTTCCAAATAATATTTCATAATACATCTATTAATTAAATAATGTCTGTATTTGTTTGATGGATTTGTTTAACAATTTAATTAATGTTTTTAATTGATGTAATGATGTGACTAATACCTTGCTACAATAACTATTGCATCATGTGTTATCATAATAATGCATTAAAAGAATGCTGGAAGTGTTACAACATATCACAACTGCTCAAATACTGTCAAACAAAAAAAAGATGGGTCGCTTAATTTTTTACTATGAATACTCCAAAATCCTCATTTCCATCCGTGTGCTCATACTGTATGCACACTAACATAATTATTTCAATGTTTTGTTGTGAATAACAGTGAACTTCTCTGAAGTAGCCAGACCTCGGATGCTGTTTCATGCAACACTGATGGTGGAGCCTGGGATCTGTGTATATTTGTGGGGGAAAGGGATTATAGGGTGAAGGGTCAGGGTTAAACATTCTAGATGTTGTGCAAGCTCTCCACAAGCATCTCAAGCATGACCTTCATGATTGCACTTGCACTATTTTCTACAATCCACTGCGGGTTGAAATCTATGAATGCATTGCTGTGGTCAGAAGTGCAAACAGAGAGGCTTGAGGAGGGTGAGTATAAAGGGAAGACACTCTCATCAGACTGGCTGGCTGTTTACAACTGGCATCCGAGTGGTGTTGTGGTTGTGTTACACGACAACATTGAAATCATCCCCCACGGGTTCACCCGTCTCACACCTATACGGCCAATGTCAACATCACGTCATGTATGCACATCCTCCAGATCTTATGGTTTGAATAATTGATTGACTTCATCTCTAGTATGTCACAACTGAAAATAAGAGATGGCACAGTATCATTGTTGGCAGGGATGGAAGAAGTGGCAGGAATGAGGAAAGGCGTTGAATCCTCAACAATGTTCCATTCTTTCTCCGGGACTGCTAACCCACTCATTACCTTGATGAACTGTGTGTACATGGTAATGCCAGGTTGCCACACGCAATTATTTCCTCAAAGGCTAAATGTGGTTAACAGCTTGTCAACAAGAAAGGTCTCGGTTTTTGTTCCGAGCTGTGCTTTTAACACAAGAATGATTATGAAGTGACAAGGTATGATCTAATGTTACAGCTCAGTGCCTGCCAGGCTGACTTCTGAAAATAACCATCAAACTGGACCAGGGTTACTTGCTTTGAAATATATAGGGGAATTCTGTCTTTCTGTGTATAAATCATAGCAGAACAGCAGGAAACCAGCACTAAACCTGAGCTTTAGCATAGTGTTGGAAAAACAGACTGGTAGATGCATTCATTCGACTGGAAGGAGAAGAACTGGTGTGAAATGACATGCCTGCTTCCTCTCAATCTGCACAAGCTAATGCAGCAAGCATACAAGCTAACCCATAAGGCGCACCTTCAATAAATGGCCCATTTTAAAATTTTGTTCATATATAAGGCGCACCGGATTATAAGGCGCACTGTTGGCTTTTGAGAAAATTTGAGGTTTTTAGGTGCGCCTTATAGTGCAGAAAATACGGTACATTTAACCACATGGGCATGCAGTCAATAAAGAAGACTGACAATTTGCTCTCACGTTGTCATGTTTTCTTTGGAGGAAATCATTTGAACGTTTCAACCATTTTAAACGCCATTGCCAAAATGACATGAGTGCTTACTTGGCCAGTTGGGGAGCAATCAGTTATTGGTGCCTAACAAAATAGAATAGATGAGTGTGACAACAGGACCTTGGACCTCAGTCAGGGAGCCGTCACTTCAATGACATGGCCAGGGATTGAAAGACATGCTAATCCATTCCCACAGTCCATGTCACAGCAAAGAGCCAGAGAGGTTGCGACCTCCACCAGCTCTTTGTAGAGCATCATTGTCCTGAGGTTCATTAGGAAGGTGTGATCCAAAGTGAATACGTTTGCAAAAAAATAAAAACTCTCAATGATTTCTTTGCCAAGAAATGTGAATCAAAGAAGGGCTTCAGTGTAGAAAGTGAAGGGATTAAGAGGAGCTATTTGTGATGCAGGTTAGGAATGTTTTTGTTTAGCAGCTTTTTCTTTCACAGAGTGTCATCATGGGAAGTGAGAAATCCGGCTTAACTTGAGTCCAGATGAGTGATGACGACTGATGGCACTTCAAAGTAAAGGTCACGAATGGCCATCTAAATGTCGCGAGTAATACTTGTTATCAGCGGGGGTGTAGAGCAGGTTAAGCCCCTTTTAATTTCAGATAAACAATAAATCTGGGGATCAGAAGAACCTACACAACGATAGATAGAATAAAATTCATTCCTATTATTATGTTTGTGTTATTTTCCATTTGTACCTCATGGTCATCTTGCATTTAAATCCAAATTAAACTAATTTGTATACTTAAAAACCCGGTAACAAAAAAGCGGTCAAATGAGCCACTATATTCATTTTGACATTTCTTCTGACCAATAGTGGACAAGCCTCTGGCACTGCTACAATTGGCTAAAAGCATATCCTGCCCTTAGTGTAAAGAAATCTAGTTATATGCACGTCGTTTCAGAGCCTTGGCTTCAGACACAGTTATGGTTATGTTACACTATTATGGTTTAATAAACATAAACGGCTCCAAAAAGTGACTGACATAAGATCAACCTCGATACGATAGAAATCCCAAATGAAAAAGCTCTATAAATATTCTCCTCTCAAATGACATTTGGATATAAATAGTCCGATAGTGGGTGTATGAAGCAGGTCATATTGTCTAGAGGGCATGAGACTCTCGTCCATTGTTGAGCTTGCCCCCATCGTGCAGCTCACGGGGGACTGACAGAACCCTTCAAGCCCCGGCTGAATTCCTTTCTTTTGAGATCATTGTGGAGAAAGCAGAGCACTCATTGTTGACTGCTACATTTAAGCAACTTTAAAACTCAGCCAGCAGAAAGAAAAAAAAAAAACTTGAGAGCCCTTACATCTCTCCATCTGACCTCTCGCTTCTTATTTGACCGGGCCTTGGGAATATATTCACAAGACCTCAAGATGGATCCTTTTGGTTCTCATGAAACAGCATTAATTTGTGTTTGACAAAGTAGAGAAATACTCTGGTAAAGCTCCAAAGCACAGCACCACTATGTTCTTCTATGGTAATACCCACTAATCTGCCAAATGTATCTATTTGTAAATGCCACATCGGGATCAAATAAAGTTCAATATGTAAAGTATCGTGTCACCTTGTAAGCTTGTATGAATAATTCTCTTTGGGCCTAATGCTAAAATTAAACTGGCACTAGCACTTTAGTTTCCTATGTTTTCAGAGCCTGGAAGAGTTTTTGTAGGATGATTGTTTTGCACATATTCAGATTCCCTGAACTGCAATTATGACTAGTGTATCATCGTTTATGATCACTGATCTTGGTAAGAGGATTAGACGGCAGTTCAGCTAGAGGCTGCTGTGTTGAACTCAAACAGGAAGAATATTAGGCTACCATTTTGGGAAAAACAAAATGTTGCCAACAGAGAAAACTTAAGTCAAAATCAGTGATGAAGCTAACACTATAATAAATATGTTTGTTTTCCCCAAGTTTTCTCATATTCTATTTGTAACGTAAACTGTTGATCTATTCATCACGGCAGTGATTCGAAAATATCGCCCATATCTGGACAGTAAATTCATTCTTTATTTGCAACAAACCACAAGACAATTCTGCCTTGCTTATTTGTAAGTGGAAGAAAAGATTACAAAAGAATATGAATGTGGTATAGCAAAACATCTCCAAAACAAAGATAATATGAGTGAGAAAATGGGGAGATGAAGCCTTTTACAAACATTGAATTGTTTCTTAAATACTGTTATACGCTTGGGTTATAGGGAGGGACTTTATTTGTCAGCCACAGTGGTGATTGTGATTGTCTCTCGCAGAGCAAAGGCAATTTCACACAGCCCACTTATTCTCATCACATCATCTGAAATATGTTCCTCTTTCTGGAAAAATGGCATCCCGCCACGGGTGAATGTTCCCAAAAACCCAGCCCCTCCCACTCTAATTGCTAAAGTGAACAATGGGGGAGGACAGAAATAAAAGCAATCTGCAAAAGTGAACCATAGCGGCAAGACTTGAGGGATTAATCTAAATGATCTCATTATAACCCTGAAATGCTGATTGTGAGTGTATTGTTGTACAGGTGCCCCAACAAACAAAGACTCTGCGGGGAAGCAGCTGTCAACATCTAGTAAAAAAAAACAAGGGAGTATATTTCTCTCCACTAATTATCTCAGATATGGGAGGAAATATCAAGTTAACACAAAAACATGAGAATGAAAAGTTACATTTCTTACCTTCGAGGGGTCCCATCTTCATATGGTTGGATGATAACCACCTTGACAGCCACAGAGGTGCGCAGAAGGTCAATCATCTGCTCGTGGGTGAGGGTGGCCACAGCCACCTTGCAAATCTCAACCAGACGGCTGCCCTGTCTCAAGCCCGCCTTCCAAGCAAAGCCAAAGGGCTCGACATCAGCCACGATCCCCTCAAAGTTGACGTGGAAACCCAGCTGGCCCAGGCCGTTGCGGCGTAAAGTCATCTCTATGGTTTCACAGCCTCTGGTGGTGATCTGAAACAGGAAAAAAAAGTCTGTCTGTTAATCATGTGCAATATGACGACAGTTATCTACATCTGAATATAAGAGCAATTATCTGATTGCAATGAGAGAATGGTGTATAACGTTACATTGATTTGGATTCATTTCATAATTGTATGCTATCAATAACACAAACAAATTCCAGTTGTTAACACGAACGGCTTTAAAACAAAAGCAATTCCATTTCAGTATCATTATAGACGTCCAAAAAAAAAAAAAAAGGTCACAGATAAAATCACACCATCTATTTTTAGCTTAACAACATAATTCGACCAAGCTATTTGGAGGTCTCACTCGAGCGTGAGTGCACTGCGTTGCTGGATACTTTCCCAAAAGTGTTTTCTGTAGAAGCACTGGAGAAGAAATCACATCACACTCAATGAGCTTTAATCACTGGTCAGATTAGTTGTGGTTGACTGGCTCTATAAACCTCAGAGTGGCAGCTGGCTTCAGGGACACATTAACTCAGACTTTGGCCTGTCAACACTTGACCAGATTCTCACACTAGCAGAAATCCTACCCTGCTGTGCGAGTTGAGCCCAGACAACCATAGTGGACCACAACAGATCAACTGGTGTCCACTAAGTGAGATGCATAATTAGTTTTGTGGATTCACTCGTTTGTTAATCACTCCATTTCCCCTTTAGATAACAGTCTAGAGCTAAAGAAAAATATGAATGAATGAGGAAACACAAAGCTAAGGGAAGACTGAGAAGCTTGCTTCCCAAATTAAGCTGATATTCTGCAAAAATTAAGTGGGGAAAATATAAATTTCTAAAACTCGCTGAGAGGAGTTTATGAAACACAATACTAAAGGAAGACTGAGGAACTTGATTCCCAAACTAAGCTAATATTCTGCAAAAATTAAGTGGGGAAAAAAAATACAATATGAAGTGTGTCCTGAAGTTTTTTCCTGGGCATCAGGGGACACAAATTTGTCATCATGTTTTTTTGTTGTTGTTTTTTACACTTGACTGTTTAAAAAATGAGCCTGAAGTTTAGTTAAAAATGTCAACATTTTTCTTGTAAGAAAAATAAATAAATAAGAAGCTTGATGAAGTCATGATGTAAAGTTCTGTTTAACATTGTTCAGCAGTACGGTTTGAAGATAAATGTTGACGTTAGCATCAATAGGCACGCTTTCATACCAAGAATCCTCCTTAATGTCAGCCAATTAGTTTCATTGTGAAGTGCCGTGTAACCCGAGATTGAACCATAAAGTAATCACAAAGACTATACATGATGAATAAAATTTGGTGACCAAAAAGAGAACGATTTAGATTACAACTCAGCAGAGGAGATTAAAATGTTATAACCCCTACAATCCAATTCCATGCAGATTTAGCACACCAATATTGACCAAATATTGAAAATATCAAAAAATAAATGCTCTATTCACTCTTATATATATTTTTTTTTATCCGTGCACACACTGAAAAGTCAAAAGAAAAGGACCACACATAGGACAGTGATGACTTGTTCAATAAAATCCAAACATGGGGGCCCCCGAGCTCACTGGCACCCTGGAGAGCAGGATGTTATCACAAAGCTTTTAGTGGTGTTCCCACACAGGCTGCACAGGCCAATCTAGTACTTGCTTCACAATACATCACTTACTCTTCCACTGTCTGGAAACCATTCAAATGAAAACGGAATTGGATGAAGTTCCAGGACAAAAGACAGACACCTTCTGGATTGATGGGCAGGGTCACCAATGATGCACATTTTATAAGGCAAGCACAGATTGGCACGAGCATCTAGTACTTATTATCTTTTGTGCAAGAGCTGGCAGAAATCCCACGGGCAAATGTGAGCGAGATTAGCATGGGCAATGAGGAGGAGATGGATGTCCTTTGGCTAATCACAAATGCTAATATGGCCTTCTCTGTTCTTTTATGTCATGAATGTACTGACGAAGGTGACTACTTTGTAGAATTTTGGAATCTTCTGAGACATTTACATTATGCAAAATCATTGTCCTTGGGCTGCATTTTTTTTGGGGGGGACTGTGCTATTGTTCCAATATTAGGATATAGAATGTTAGTTTTTCAGACCCAATAGCTGTGACTTTATTTCCTCCCCAAAAACTGGATTGTATTCTCTTGGATGCATCCCTCATGACATCAATCTAAAAAATTGCCCCAAATCTCATGAATGTTGATCGTCAATTCCATTCAATAATGTATTTTTCCCCGCTAATGGTTTTACTAAAGTGAGAGCAACACATCTAAATATGTGACCCACGCTGACTGTGAGTGATAACTTTGAGCCCAAAATAACTAGGAGGGTTAAAATCCTCTTGGGGCTTTTCATTTTGGGGCTGAACACTTTACAAATCAAAGGTGATACTACAGTGTTAGCAATAAAATTCATAAATGGATGGTTGACTCAGTGGAATGAGAGGGAGGAAAGGGGGTTATGGGAAATATTAGTTTACCTCGTTAGTATCGAGGATGCAGTATGGAAGGAATACAATGACTTTAAAATGAAAGAATTATTGCAATTGAGACTTTGAAGCATTTACCTCCAATCTTTGCACCATCTCCCGGATATCTTCTCCACAGTTGTCATGAGCAGACAACATGACACACTCCCCGCGCTCATAGAAGATCTTTATACTCATAATCCCTGAGGTCCATCCAATGACATCGCGACAAGAACAATTGAACACCACATTTTTGGATTCCTCCTCAATGAGCACAATGAACTCGTTGGATATGCCGAGCAAGCAGTCCACATCCGCTGATTGGCCGAAGTCCCGAGCCCGAACGCTCCAAGTGATGGCTCCAACGCTGAAGGCATGTGCATCCTTCCTAGGTTTCACTTTCTCCTTCTTCTTGGCGCCGAGGTTAATGAAGCTGAATTTGACAGCGGAGTCAATGGTAGCAGTGCTAACAAAGTTTTCCGCTAGGTCCTTTAGGTACTCCTGCCGCGTACGGGTCGCCATGGCTCGGAACTTCTCGGACTTATGCGCTGCATTTTCTCCATTTATGACTTTGGCAAGCAGGAAGTCCCTAAAAACTGCAGACTTTGGAAAGGTCACAGACTTTGGAATCGGGGGGCCGAACGGAGGCACGTCTTTTGACCTGGACACGGCGACACTGGAAGACAAAATAAAATACTTTAACTGAGCGGCTCATAGTATAAAAGACAGCTATTAGAAATGATAAAATACTGCTCATTTTAATCTTCCTCTGTCAAAGGCTGAGGTTTATGTCAACACTAGAAATACTCAGGGAGAAATTTCAAAGTCATAATTTCCAGGTGTCGTGATAATAACTGTATCATTACTGTGCAGATCAAAAGACTCACTCGTTATTCTTCTACTGTCAAGTAGCCACGGCAGAAAACAGAACAATTAGTTGAACATTATCATTATTCTTCCAAATTAATAGCCATGAAAAAGGTGGCACAAAGACATTTATGTGAAGCCAATAGAAAGATAAATGTACCCACTTTGCCTTGAGGATATTTAATTGCCTCTCATTCCAGAGTACTATGGCTGCAATATTTGTCGATTTGACACGTTGCCACACATACTGCTTTCATAGATAGCTTTCAAGGAATCTCACAGCCAGGCTTGTTTTATTTACCTGTAGCAGACATTATCAGTGCAGGGATTGTGGACTTTGACGATGACAAACACATGCTGGAAATGGGAACGGATGCTCTTTGGAGTAAAAGGAAGGGCCCCGGGCTCCTGGAACACTATGGTGACGATGTCATTGCCAATATGCCTTTTCCGCAATAACTAAAGACAAGATAGGAACAGCAGTTTAATACAAGAAGGGAAAAAATGACAATCCTTTTTGTATTTAATGATCCTCAAATGACTTCAGGTTCTTCTTTTAAACTTAGAGTATGAGGTTTGTTCACAAATGTAAAAGTTCAGTAAATTCAGGCCTAGAGAACATCAATTCCCAACCTACAGCCTCTTTTGTTCAATTGTGTACTGATTCTGTATTTTCAGGATTAAGCGAATTTAATTCAAGCTAAACTTTAGGTTGGTGAGGTGAATGTGAGCGGATGAGAGTAAAATCTATTTGTCCTGCTGTACGTTTATTGAGGTTTAAATTAAGTGACATAACTTGGTAACATGAAATAAGAGACACAAATCACAAATGGGTCTCTGTTTATTAATGTCAACAGAACAAAAGGTGTGTAGAAACGCAACTATTGGACCCTTATGATGGCAAATTCATGGCACCAATGGTTGTCAAGCAACAGCTACAATCATTTAATTTCACTAGTTAGAATAGATAGGCAGGTCCTGCCCCTGGGGATGCATTGATTAAAATCCTACTATGAGGTACCGTTGCCATGGCAATGCTCGGAGTTTCAACTGATGGGTTGTTACTGTGGCGAAATGATCTCGTCGAGGCGTGGGGGGCAACTGGCAGGAGTCAAGAATGAGGCTATCCAAATATGAAGCTGCTTAGAGACTACAGTCCATCGCAAAGTGGTTTACCATACAGACTCTAAATTGATGCTTGTGAAATTGGTGTTTGCTGACCTGTTGTCTGTTGTTGGGTGTGTAGGGGAGCATGGTGGATACATGAAACATCAGCTCGTAGTCTTTATAGGTGGTGTAGAGAGAATGAGTGCCTGTTGAATCAGCTGGAACAACAAAAACAACTCAGTCTTAGATTTGTGGGAAAATTTGAATTGCATTCACAATAGAAATGGGAATTGGAGCATTAGGGTGAAAAGGAGACAGTTATAATTATTCATCCATTGGTCTTCATATGTACCGTCGGTTTACACCGTCCAATTATTTATCTTACTTTTGTTATCTAGCTGCGCTCTGTACTTGGTGAAGCCTTTGAGGCGAACTCTCTGGCCCAAAAGATCCAAGAACTCCTCCAGTGCTGGTCCGGCGCTCTCGTTGTTGTACATCTCTTCTTCTGTGCTTTGTCCGGCCTTACAATAAAGTACGCCAACCTTGTGCTGGAAACTTAGCTGGAAAGAGAGACATCAACACACGCACGTACTCCGTAAGTATAATTTTCTGTTGGAGCTGCGTAGCATACAAAACACTTGTGCATACTCTGCGTGATGCACTCAAACTGCCGAGAGTGGCCACTCGTCACATCACAGCTAATGCGATCGCTTTCATAACCTTTTCTAAGAAAGAGCTGATCTTATTTTGTAAAAGTAGAGCTATAACATCACATGGGGCCCCCATAGGTACTATGTACATAATAACAAGCAGTGAATTTTTGAATTAGAACCAAGAAATGCAAACTAAACTGTCATGGCTTTCAAGTTATGCAATTAATTCCGCTTGAAAACCTTTGTTTTGACAAATATTATTATTGTGATTGTAATGATCTTAATTATTAGAATACTGTTTGACTTAAGCAAAGTCTAGCTGACAGTCAAAATATAATACTCCACTTTGTTTTGCTTTGTTTTTACTGCGGGTATTATTACTGGCCAGGTCAAAATGACATGCGGAGCCTCCTCCACCACCATCATCATCAATCTTTAACGGCTCACTGCTCCTTGAACCTGACCAAAACAAAGAGTCAAAGGGGAAATAATAAATGGCCGCCTGCCTCAGTATTTTGCTACCTGTTGCCCGCATTCTCCCTTTAAAGGCATCTTCTTGAACTTGACCCAGGGTCAATACATCTATACAGAAGAAATGGATTTCTGTGGATGTGAAAAGTAACGGCAACAAAGTCGAATAGCTTTTCTCCTCGGTTACAGGTCATCAGCTCCTGGTGTACTGCTGACACTGTTGTCATGGTGACTTTCTCTATCAGGCAATCTGCTGTGCACTAAAGTGGCAGCACTGACAGAAGGCTATTATACCATGTCAAGCAGTGGCAATGGCAAAATGAGGTTCCTTCCTTTGAGAAAGAAAAATATCTATTGGGATCACATCACCTTTTACTCTTGTTAAGACATTGGCCAATGGCAAGGACAATTACGTTGGCCTGGTGGGAAATGGTCAGTGCTTGAAAAGTGCAAACACATAAATGCATTAGTCAGGCTCCTGGGATATAGCTTCCAACAGATTTATCTGAAGTAGTTTCAACTTGTGAAAAACTGCAGACAAAATAATCTCCATCAACCAAAATATAGAAAAAAAATATTCTATTTATATCCATGATGGCAAGTGATTGATTTTCTTAAGCAAGAGAAGTGACTGAAAGAGTAGCCTCAATAGTGTTATTGAGCCCGTGAACAAATGATATCTTAACCTGAAAGAGATCTCACAATGCAATTACTATTGACTTCTCGGGCTTGCCCACTTAAGTATCAAATAATCAATGCAAACCATCTTTTTGATAAAAAATAAATTTGACACGACTTTTATTTGTGGTTGAAATAATAAGAGCTCTGGTTAAGATACGAATTGAAGACGATGGCAGTAAATCAATAATCGCTGTAACATCTGTCCTTATCAAAATTAAATGTACAATGTTAGAGATAATGTAACAGGGATGGTAAAAGAAAGAAGTTTGTCATTTTCCAGATGGGAGCAACAGATATTTTATATTTTATATGAGCAGTTTACTTAAGAATGTAATTTATGATATATAATCTCAAATCATATCCCAAAATATCTAACAGGCTAATGCGTTTGCCAGTCCATCTGCACACATGTAAAGTACATTTACGCTTTTATCTCCTTTTCCATCCTGGCAAGCCAACATATTGCTTTGAGGGATTTTCTCTCAGCACAACTGATCATGTAAATACTGAAGACTTTTTTTCACTAGCCATGCAAACACACGATTTAATCTGATAGACATGTAAAACATGCAAGCAAAAAAAAAAAACGCAAAATGTTGGACTCCTTCCTGTCGCATTGTTGAGGTGCTGAAAAGCTACTTTGCTTGTCTTATCAACATTTACACAGCAACAATAATTTTGTATATAAATAAAAATTGTCAAATGTAAAAGTGGTCATAATTCAACATCTTTCAACAAAGTAAAGCCGTGATTATAAGCAGAACTATTATTTTTTTTAATTACATTTAATTTGCCTTAGAGGGATATCTTGACTCTTTCTGTTTACAATGTGGGGGGAAAAAATCTTGATATATCAGAGGGAATGCTCATTCACATTTTAAGAGGCTGTCCCCTGACATTTGGACAAAAAGCTAAATGCTAACAAATGTAATTATGCCGATAAGTAGCCATATCTCTCATAGGCAGACAACCAAGTGCAATGCTGCTTAATCCCTGCATAATTCTTCCTGTCCATCGTGTCTAACCATGTTGTTATCTTGAAATGACCACTCGCATATTGATAACATCAGGTATCATCCAGTTCAAAAAATAAATCCCATCACAAAGGTTAGGAAATATGTAACTTGTAATTCAAATTGTGTCATTAGGATTTAAATTGATGGGGGGAAGGGGGGGGGGGGGGGAAAGAAGCTATGACTACAATGCGGCCCGTGAAAAAAAGGAGTTTGACACCCCTGGTGTACATCGTGTAGCTTTTCTGTCCTTTTGAGTTGAATATAGTTCAGCACACCCATTACTTCAGCTTCTGTCCAATTACTTTAATGTTCTGTTGTGACATTCCATGCCAACGTTGTTAATAATGAATGCGGAGCTACTCCCAAAATGAGAGTTAACATCCGACTGCTTAAACGGCAACTAAAAAGTCTGCACTTACTCCTTGTTCATCCAATTTGAGCAGTTGCTCCGGTACTTTAGGGGAGTTGATTGCCAGCCTCAAGCATTGGATATTTAGCTCTGGGATTACATATTCAAGCACTTCCTTAAGTGGCAAGCCACGGGCCGTCCCATGTCGTGCTGTGGATGGGATTGCATCTTCCAGAATGGCTCCTCGAAGGGTAGTCAGCTGTCAGGATACAAATGGAAAAAGTTCAACAATTACCCTTTGTTCCATGTAATGCTTACAAATTTGTCACAACATCGGGTACACATTTTGACAGTGTGAATCAAAATTGAATTGTTTTGTTGGCTGGATTTTTGTGTTGCATCTCTATATCCCTGCACAGGTGTACTTTAAGTTTTGACCCGAAACGTAATAGGGTTAGGTCACTATGTGCGCTCCTTCCATGTAGGTCAGCAAGTCTGGAACACAATGATTTGATGATGGCTTGAAACATTTTGTACCGACGTCAAACTGGGTAGGCTCGTGCTTGCTGTTGCGAACCCCAGTTCTAATACAATTTCATTTTATGCCGTGCTATTCAGGGCAATGGCTTATTACAGCTCCAATGGGCAGCATTAACATCTCCCATTGTAAATAATTAAAATAGTCTAACTGAACAGTAGATGCTAAGTGGTATTTTAGTGTTACGATCATTAATGTGCCGGTAATGGTTGAAGCTAACAGCTTTAAAACACACCACCGATAACGATGTGTTGCTGTTTGGAGGATTACAGACACGTTTACACCTATGAATCCCCGCTCCTATCTGCACGGCCTGCGGACTTAGATGTCGGCAGTCAAGAGAGGGGTATGCTATGCTGAAAAGCAGATTACTTTAACAGCAAGCCAGAGCGGGACACAGAGAAAAAGAGCACTGGGGCTTAATGATAGGCGCCCATGCAAATAGACGCTCCACTGGTTCGGGAGTTAAAAGTGCGTGCAACACGCAGGGTTCGCATGACCCAGATACATTGCTTTATCAAGGGAGTGTCGCCCAAACCTAAGAATGGTATGAGATATCAGTGACATTTCTTTGCCTCACACATCTGTTGGACCTGAATTATTCATTGCTTGAGACCACCAAGCATCTATCAGTGAGAGGGTTCCTCTACCATCAAGGGAGCATGAGAAGAAGCATTTCAGTTTGTGGATTAATAATGTTGTATAGGTGAAGGAGCACGTGCAAGGACAGTGGCAATGAAACGGCATCTGCAAGACTGAACCATTCAGCCAAGACTGGCAAAGAACTATTTGGGTCTTTAATGTAGATTTGGGGAGTGTGAGCTTCCAATTCTTTTCATGACCAATGAAGCGTTTCTGCACACTTACGGACTTGTCACAAAGGAAGTGGCTATAACTCACAAAGGGTGTTTGGCAAGACATGTTTAGCATGGCAACAACAAGGCTCAGGGCAGAGACCTGTTGTTTACTATCAATAACACACTATCACCTCTAAATGAAAATAATTCTACTTTTTATAATATTTGATACAAAGTGGCCATCTTATCATTTGATTAAAATTACCGTTTTTCCCCATGTATAATGCGCAAAATTTAACTAGTTTATTGTCCTAAAATCTGGGGTGCGCATTATACATGGGTACAATTTTTTTCTTTTTTTTATCCGGATATCATACGGAGGCCGCCATTACAGATGCACTTTCTTCTCTGCTGTTCACTTCAAACACGCTCCATACGAACCCAATGCTCTCGTATCAGACGCTTGCTCAATCACCTGCTCGTTTGCTGTCACGATGTACCCTACACAAATCCGAAACATTTCTTCACTATCGAATTTGCTAGCGCAGTGATACTGACCGGCAGAATAACATCCGGTTATTCCCAAAGATGATCTTTTTTCTGAAATAATTTTACGTTTACGGAGTCCTTCTTGATCCTCCATGTGTTTAGAACATTGTAGAGTAAATGTAGCAAAACAATTTTGCTCAAATTAAATCGATAACCATCATTAAACAAAACCTTGGGCAAAATGTCAGAACTGTAAAATGTCCTCTAAAGTACAGCGGGATGAATGCAATTTCACTATCTCCAGTTGAGGTAGAAGAGCAACAGTGTTTATTCAATACAAAATACATTGTATTCACTGTTGAACAAAACAGTGTCATTCTCTCTCCCTGTCTGAGCAGACGTTTCATTTTATCTGAGAACAGCCTTGTAACTGCCTGAATGACCTCAGTGACTCAAACATGTTGTGCTCAAGGCAACATAACATTTTAAAAAAATGTCAATACTTTATCAGGAAATGCAGTAGGTATCTCTGCTATGTATTTGTAAAAGTTCCCGTCCAATTTAGAACATGAGGTTGTACGAAAAGAGCAATTATCAGAGCGTTATGTTTACCTGACTGGTTCTGAAGGTGACTCGATAGTTGTACTGCATTCCATCTTTCTCCTTGCCGTCATCCAGACGCTCCCTGCGGACGCTCACTGCCACAGGTCCCAGATGGTCGTCTACACCAAAATAGTTTTGGTGCTCTGGAGACACATTTAAAAGAGTACCAAATGAATCTCTCAGTGTTGGCATGTTTTCCAGACCTTTCTCAGGGTTCTAAGAAGACTTCTTTGGCAAGTGATCAAAAGTCAAGTTTTGACAGATTGAAGTGCGCAGAGGAAATGATCCAAAACGTTCCAATTGATTCACTCAAAATTAGAATACAGGAGCTCTTGGATTAAATACATGGAAAATACAGAATTTCCATTCACCTGGTGGAACTCATCACCAGCAACAAACTGTATTCTCATGTTGGATATGGATGGATTTTCTATTCAGATAGTAAGAGCTTAGTGTGTGCAGGTTCTATTATTGTTTTTACATCTGGACTTGATGAATTTATGATCCCGTATCAAGCATACCCATATGAGATGAAGTCAGAGAATAGTGAAGATTCTTTGGGCTATTCTCACGATAAGGTTGCTGCAGATGGTTTAAATGTTGCTTCCATGTCGCTTAGACCATGCATCTTAAATGCACACCTCCCTTAAGAGCAAATCATATTTAATCATGTAAAATAAATTTACTGAGTCAAGGTAAGACATAGCTACCCATGTGAGTAATGACATGTTAGGGATAGTGAACTGAGGGGGCGGCATGCTCGGTTTGGTCGAAGGCCAAAACGCAACTGAAAACTGCAGCGGAAAGTTTTATTGTCAACACTTTTGCTTCACGTGTCACTTGGCGTTGACAAAATGCCAAAGGTTACCAAATAGATGGCTTGGGTTGTCATGTCAAATAACGCATCAAATTTGTCTTCCAGCCACCTTGCGATACACAGCCACTTTAACCCTCTGCAAGCTCTAACATCAAAAAATCACTTTTGTTTTTACATGTATTTACTTGGTGCGAAGTATTGAGTCTCTTTAGTTTAACGACTCCCAATATACATGCTGTGACTATTAGCAAGTCTTTGCCTTTGGCGATGGATAAACACTGTTCATTAGTGCAGTCCTTAGGAACAACACCCCTGCTGATGATGCAAATATGGCTTTAAGCAATCAGTGAGATCAATGTCCAACAGGCCAAGCTGATGGAAGCATTCACGTCATGCTTGAGTGAGTGTGCGTCTTTGTGCATGTGTGTGTGTATCCGAAGTGATGATAGACTTGTCTCGCGAGTTGAACACCTCATAAAAAGGCTACATTCACAAACTGTGCAAAGGCATCATCTTTAGAAAAAGAGATGAGCAAGAAAAGCAATCTGACAACTGAACATGCGACTTCAGCTAGATACGCTATACGTGGTGACCTGTGTTACCCGAAAGGTTAAGCACTCTCAACACAACCATTTCATGGGAGAGTGAGTTACGGGAGGGAGTCTTTCAGAGTCAATGATTAGCCGATGACGTTCAATGGTACATCTAAACAATAATTGTGCCAGAAAGGCTTTGAGTGACGTTACAAACTGACAGATTTATTTAAAGAAGGGGTTGGTTTTTTTTGTGGACATTCAGGCATCTGCCAATGTTAAAAGGTGAAGCAGCTGTTTTCTGCGTGGCCTAAGGTTGGGAAATTCAATCTGCTGAGAGCAGCCAATCCCAAGACAGTAGGGAAACAGATATGTATGGATATAATGATGTGACGGGTTGGGCTGGCACGAGTATTTACAGCCATGCTCACGGGTGGTTTAATGGGGAGACCATGGCATGGTTTTGCTGACCCCGAAGTTTTATAAGAACCGTCCTCACACCCCAACTGCCCCCCATGGAGAACAGCTGCAACACAGCCTTTCGCTCACTTCTTACTTCACACATGACCAATCACAGCTTCTCACCAAAGTTGGGCGCAATATCCATAGAGGACATGACCGCTTGTCTCTCAAGTAAGAGAAACATACACTCTTGTACCAAGGACAAGCCGGCTATTGTTCTAGCCGAATATCATCTGGTCCTGTAGCAACAAATAACTGGGATGTTAAGACATCTGATATGATGAGCTGAGGCTGTTCCATTGGGAAACTTGCTTTCCCACTGTACTTTTTTTAAAGAAGCAAATATATTGTCTGCGGCCACCATTTTTACCTCACTGTTAATCGGACAAGCTACCCTCAAAAAGTTACTTCTAAAACTTGACTTTTTACCTAATTCTACCTTTATGTTTTTGATGCAATTATTTGATCAAAGAACAAAGTTTAATCGGGTAATGCTCCAAAGACCGTATTTTCCGCACTATAAGGCGCACCTTCAACGTTGCTCAAACGTTAATATCACACAACACAAAATAAACACGTAAAGCTTACTTTATTAAATTAGTGCTCATCCACGAATCCATATTGGTCCATATATAGGGTGCACCGGATTATAAGGCGCACTGTCGGCTTTTGAGAAAATTGGAGGTTTTTAGGTGCGCCTTATAGTGCGGAAAATACGGTACTCAATTTAACACAGTAAAACCTAGATTGAGTGACTTGCCAAAGGCCGTCTGGTAAAATAATAGATGGTTAGCAGAACTGGCAGACAAACAGATTTCTTACCTTTTCCATAGAAGAACTTGTGGTAGTAGTAAGCACCAAGGTCAATGTGCTCAATGATGTAGCGTTTGACCTTCTCCCTATGGATGGGCTGGCTTTCTCGAGGGACTTCCAAGACAGAGACGCCAGCATTGGTGCAGTGAGAGCTTAGCGAGGATTCAAAGGAGCAGCTCTCCGACAGTCCGCTGTAGTTGGCGCTGTTGGCTCTGGAAAGTGAAATCTTTCTCTCGCCTTCACCGCCGATCTCGTTGCGAAAGTGCGGGCAGCCCAACACCAGGTTATTACTCTTTCCGTCCCCCTCATCAGCATCCAAGTTCTCCTTTGGATTCAAGTCTTCCCTACTTCCTAGTGGTGATTCAAAGAAGGCAGAATTTCCACTACCGCATCCTATTACTCCAGCATCTGGTCCAGGTCCCGGTAGAGCACCGGGTCCAATGCCGGACAAGCCCCCAGCTGAAGCAGCTGAAGCTCCAGTAGTGGTGTTTTTCCTCTGGCTCAAGTTAGCTCGGCTAGCAACCGCTTCACTGATGTTAAAAAGCACGCTCTGAACATCATAATGGGCAAAGCATTTTTGAAAACTGAGAGGTCTTCGATCATCCTCCAGAGAGAGTCGGAAAGCGTCGCTTTCGCTTTTAATTGTCCGCAATTTCTTGAACAAAGATGTTTCAGATGACTCTGACTTTAGACGCCTCATGAAGGACTTCTCCCTTTCTCTGCTATAGAGGAGAGCGCTATCTATATAGTCGTAGCCTGGAATAGTGACAAACTCCCCTCTGGCTATCTGGGCTGCTGTCTGTAAGCTGGGGGAGAGGGAGGCATCACAGCGCAACAACTCGGGAAAACCCTGGGGTGGTACACTGCGGTGGTCCAAGGTATCCACTCTGTAGCCCCTGAGCATGGTGAAAAAGCCATCCCCGCTTAAACCTTGGCGGTCAATCGAGGACGTACTTCCATATTCTCGATGTAAAGAGGCCCCGGTGTTTGGATTGACTGCTGTCTGGTCCACTACGTCTTCGGAATCAATATCGCTGATTGTGACATCACTGTTGCTGCGTTGTCGAATAGGGTGAAGGCCTTTCAATGGTGAGTGGCTGAGGAGGTCACTCAATGAATACTTTGCATCAGAGTAGTCTACCTCCAAACAGACTGGTTCTTCTTGCGCATGCACATCCACAGTATGGTCCTGCTGGCCGTTCTGAAATACCGGTATCACACTCTGATAATTTGGTGATGGCCGTCCATCCCAACCATCTTTTCTTGGTGGCCATTCTGTTACCCTGGCTCTGACCCCCATTTTAGGCATGGCTGGATTACCATTGGTTTTGCCCGGTCCTTCAAATTTGCCTTGCATGTTGGAGCCCGGGGGTCCCATGCTGCCATTGAGGGCTTTGAGTTTCCTGCTAAATAACTCCTCTGACTGCATGCCTCTATGGTATTCCTCTGGGCCTCCCACGACTCCCACAAGCTTCGATTTATTATCCGTCACCGGGCTCAAAATACTCATATCTTGCAAACAGACACCTTGAAGAGCAGACTTCTAGGACGCTTCATGATATCACGTGACCTGCTCACTGGTGAGACAAAGAGATGGGATCTTTTTTTCTGTGAGGTTGTTTTCATACCTCACAAAAGGCCACTGGCACAACTACTAACAACATTTGGATGTGAAGGACACGTGTCTGTGGAGTTCTGAGGCACCGCGGAGTGGAATCTTTTTTCACAGCCTGCCGCCAACGTAGAACGACAGCTGGAAGAGGTTGACCTAAAGTGAAAGGACAGAACCACAGAGTGAAATATTAACACACAGATAACACACCGATTAACTGGGACATCATTACAAATTTATTTGTATAGTGTAATTTACGTTTTCATTCAAAACATGGTAAAAGTAGATACTATTGTGATACATTTTATACACTGTTAAGTGACGTTGGACAGAATCAGCGGTTGTTTTGGTTTGTGGGAGTCATAGTGTTCACCAAATGTAGCTGATCGGAGGATTTAAGAGGAGTTGGTACAATTATGGCTTGATAACTAAACAGATGTATTGTGTATCAACTTGTCCAATGCCTAACAGATGGTGCTGAAGTGAATTACAGTAACAGGAGGCAGATGTTAAGCTAGACGTTTACATGTACAAATATCTGATACTGCCTGCATGATCAAACATGCAAATTATACAGCAGAGATGTTTTTGCATATTAAAACACGGTTTCATACATTTGGTTTTTTTTTTTTTTTGGTTGACGGAAAATAACAATGGGTTGAATTGGACATGATGAATGTTCATTTTTCATTCATCTTCCGAACCGCTTATCCGCACAAGGCTCTCGGGGGTACTGGAGAGCGTAGCCTATCCCAGCAGTCGGGCGGTAGGCGGGGTACACCCTGAACTGGTCGCCAGCTAATTTTATAAACAGAAATATATTATGAGCCAAAATTCCTGATGTCATTCTACTAGCATAAACTCTCTAGACAAGTTTATTCAATCACTCCCCTCTCAGCTAACTAAAAAGATAAACACAGGAACAATATTGACATCTGTATCCAACAGTTTCATAAATAGTAAATGGGTACAATTACATTGTGCTTCTCTCTTTCAATACTGTTTGCCAGCTCATTTATGTTTGCTTGTCCTGTTCAGGGGTGTGGGGGTTGGAGCCCATCCCAGGCAATTGCAGGCAATTGTGAATACAGTCAGCTTTATCGGCGAAAATGACAATTCACTCTATTACTGACAGCCTGACACAATTGCAATTCCCATAGATCCATTTTAACAAACCAGGCTTACTCAAATGTACCCAAAAAAATCGATGGTGTTTCTGACGTCACTTGGTCTCTTGGCCCAAAATCTCCCTTGTTAATGTTTCTAAAGAAGAACAGTTTGTTGATGCACAATTTAAAAAAAAAAACTTGTGTTATTAAATGAATGTGTTTTTTTTCTCTTGTGTATCCATCTTGTTTCTTTGTGATATATGACAGTAAAATGGGGCTTTGCTTAAAACGAGTCCACCGGCCTCAAACTTTGCTCTTTCTATTGTTTTTGTTTTTCTGTCATTTACCAATAAGCAACTTTGAAATGAAAATGTGGATCAAATCTAACAGCCATAGACATTTGAGCATGTCTATCTACTTCAACCAAAAATACCGGATGATACCATTTTGACAAATAATTCTAGAAATTGTCAGTCTTTCTAAAACATGTCACTAAATGTTACCTAATGGCTTGTCTTGCTTTAAACGACTTTGTTTACAAGGACCAAATGGTCGGTGCTATTTAACACAAGCAGTGTGTCATGTGGCAGCAATTTAGAGGGGGAAAAAAAAGCCTGCTCTGGGAAATATGTCTGTTGAGTGTCGGTAACTGATGAAAGCCAAAATATACTGTATAATAAACAATCCCGAAAACGCTTGGTTAATTTGGGATTAAACTGCTTTTATCGTTTCTCGTCATATAATTATCCAAATTAGATCTTCTTTCCCTCCAAAAGCGATAAAGACAGTGCCACAGTCAGCCAGTAGACACAATTGTATTCAAAAACTAACATATGAAAAAAATAAAACATCAACAGGAGATTCTGTGTACCAAACTCATACTCTCTAACGTACTAATCTAATTTGTACAAATATATAGTTTATAATGAATGCAAATAATCAGCAACAAAAAACAGACCTGGTCAATCTATACTTATTTTCTTGTAGGTCAAGGCACCTTGAAAGTGTCTCCTGCTGCTAGTAAATGTGACTTAAAGAAAAGAAGAGTCAGCCTCAATAATTTGCCTGCTTCACCTTGTTTATGTTGCCATGAAGGGTCAGGACAGGGTGAGGGGGCTTTTATTTCACACGGGAGACAAGGCAGCCTAAACCAATGAACATGGTGGTCTGTGTTCCCCTTCCCTCCATTCTATTAAGTTATTTCTCTGTGACATTGATTAATGAACACAGTTGCAGCACGTCTCACACCGTCAACTAATGGAGTGCGTGGCAGGATCCATGGTCAGCAGAATCTATTGTGTGACTTGAAGGTGGCTCTGATGTTCACTGCATAGCGGCAGCGTGTGCTAAGGAGGTGGCCGGTAGGCTACGTTCCTGACAGGCCCTTATTACTGAAGTAATGTACAGTTATTAGAAATGTTTAGGACAGAAAGCCTGGCAAACTATGGGGCTGGATGGAGAAATAAGAATAGAAGTGAGGCAACAGAGGGAAATGCATTGTGGCCTCCTATCTAAACGGTGATGATTACCATATTTTCCGCACTACAAGGCACACCGGATTATAAGGCGCACCTTCAATGAGTGGCCCATTTTAAAACGTCCATATATATGGCGCGCTGGATTATAAGGCACATCTTCAATGAATGGCTCATTTTAAAACTTTGCCCATATATAAGTCCATATATTTGGAGACGGCTGCCGTAGTGGCTCAATATTGGTCCATATATAGGGCGCATCGGATTATAAGGCGCACTGTCGGCTTTTGAGAAAATTTGAGGTTTTTAGGTGCGCCTTATAGTGCGGAAAATACGGTATGCAGGACTGCGGCCCTCGAGGACCGGACTTGGACATCCCTGGCTGAAAAAGATTTTGACAAGGGGGAAACGTTGCAGTTAAAAAGATAAAAAGCCATCATTATCACTTTATGATTCCATCATTTAGTTTTGCAGGAGGAAGATAAAAGTTAACAGCCCGACATATTTTTTTGCGTCCTTCCTACTTTAGTAATGATAATGTCAAAAAAGGCAGTAACTAGTCAGATGCAATGTGAATCGAATCATTGCACTTTTGATTATTCATGTTTCAAACAAAGTGGCTATAAAACCTTCCCCTGAAGAATCCTTAATTTCATTTTTATTCCCTGATGTCAGATAGACATTGTAATAAATTTAGAAGGAGGCTGCAGTACATCTCATCAGCAAAATCTTAAAATAATCCTCTGACATTGTGGCCTTAAAAGTCAGGCATGTAACACAGAGTGAAGAAAGTCAATACATTCTCTCCACAATCTTGAGATTAATACTTATCTGTCAGTGATATGCCTTTTTTTTTTGTGCCAGAGCAGAACATAATGTCAGCCAGGTCTGACAAACTCCTTATTAATCACTTTTGCAGTATGACTAAGCAAGAGTAGAAGTCACCCAACCCCAAACAATTTTTTGATAGATTTTTTTTCTTCTTTCTTCATACATTCATCATCACTCTTAATTTTTCTTCTTGCTATCTCCAAAATGAATGCATAAATCAACAATTATTCATTATGCAGTTCCACTGACATTGATATTCCTGATAACTGCAAGATAGATTTTGGATCTGAGACATCAAAATGAAGAGGGAGAAATACTAGCATATTTGAAAGATTAATATTTTGTGAACACCTACTCATTTATATATTGAGCATTCTCCCCAGTCCCTTTTGCCCCAGGATGAAGGTCAAACATGTTTGTTTAGCTCCTACTATGCTGTCGAGCTACTTTGAACCTTGAGGTCATCACAGACCTGTGATCACAACCAATTATGTTTATTAAAGCTCTGTGTAATTGAGCAATATTAAACCTGCCTCAGTTCCAACTTGGCAGGAAATAGATGTCCCCAACATGTTTCGACCTCCGGAGGCAGAGGGCAAGCCTTGATGCAATCATCCTTCCCTCCCACAGCCAAATTAGGGTGCAATGTAGGTTAAAGGGCAAGATGATTACACCAATTTTCCACCTCATGGACTTCATCATATAGTGAATCAGGCAGCACTGCAATGGGAAGCCAATTTCCAAGACGAACTGTGCATTTCTTATTGGCCTTTGATTGTTTCATGGTGACAGGCTATGGCTAGTCATAAATTTGGATGTGTCACACAATGTTCATCAAGACCTGCCAGGAAGGGGGAAATCCAAGAGTAAAGCAAACAAACCCAAGGGCATGTTGCTTGTGCTTCACTGACCATTTGACTTCTCCATAAAACCACAATTAAAACAATGAGCCACATTCCATGTCACTCCACAGTCGAGTGAGATCACATTTACACCGCAAATGGTGTTTACGTTTTATCCTACTTAGGGGTGATTTAAAAGTCTGTGGTGCGCTCGGTTTGAAGATTCCAACGGAATTAAGACTGTTTAGTAACTTTCAAATAATGAGTCCAAATTAGATGAATGTTTTCGTAAGAGTAAAAATGTGCTTCAACATACTTTGATGACTCTTTCAGACTGTTTAACTTGATGAACTTGTTTCGGATAATCCTTTTAAAACCATCAGCTATTAGATCAAAGCACACAAAAGAACCTCCTCGACAGGTAGTACAAGTATGCTAGATGTTTTAAAAAATACACTTCTCGTGAAGTTCACCCCGCTCTCGTTGAGTAAATAGAGTGACAGGTGGCAACTACCATCAGCAATGTGCATTTTTAAAAATGCCACAGGCCTTGCTCTGTAGCCACGCTAGCTGCCCATTTCAAATTGCATTAAGATACTTGCTGAACAGACTGAGAAATCATTGTCAAACATAAGATCTTCTTTGTGGTGTCCAGAAATATGTAAGTTATAATGTACTTTTCAGTTTTTCTCATTGCGAGTTTCCTATGTGCAGAATGCGTACTGAAAATGTATAAAAAATTTTTTTAAAAAGTACTGATATTGGTGTCAAAATGTAACAATGACTGAAAAAGCTACTCAAATTACTGTAATTTGAATTTTGTAGATTTTCATCTGGACTGAGCAGGTAACATGCAGTGGGAAAGGGACATGCCAGCTGGTACCATACGGAACAAAGTTTAAGGATCAATATGGCTCTAAAGCCATCAACTGCCACAATCACATCTCAAGACCTCTGCATGTAACAAAAGACTTCAATTTAACATATATATTAATTAATGTGTGTCCTTTGTTTTTTTTTCCTTTGAAATGCCAGCTATTTAATAAGGAACGGGGACGAGGTAAACTTGTAGGTTATGTAGTGGCCAGATTGTGCTCCAAAATAATCTACTAACTAAGCACTCTGACATGACATCATTTCTTTTGTAATTTGGACATGGCTCACCCACAAATGAGATCATGCTACTACTAGAGATGGGAAGACAAAAGACTCCTGGAATGTGTGTGTACAGAATTGGTTGAGCTAAACAGAGGAAGCCATTAGACGGCAGGCAGAGTCATTTTGTTTACGTCGCAGCACATACTGACCTTGGCCGCTACCACGACCGGCAAAGAAGAATAAGCAGAAGAGATAAAAAAACAAAAGTCAAAGCATACACTGACTGTCTCCTAATCCCCCCAGCGCCTGCTTTCACTATGCACAGTGGGAAATACCCACATTGGCTAATGCCCATTCCCAGGTGCACATGCTTTTAGGAGAACACATCAAACAAACGCCCTAGCCTCCGCAAGAGTCTTTCCCCTTGCATAAGCTTAAAAAAAATCTTTGCACGCTCTGTCTGCATAAAATCCATGGTTTACTTCGGAATCTAGAGGATTAGAAAGGAATTTGGAAATTGACGGATGCCGGAATTGAGCTTGAATACTGCCCAAACCCTCGGAAAACTTACTGCAGATGCAACGACTGTGACGGTTGAATACAAGACGCGTGAGGAGGTAGATGTTAGCAACTTACTCCTGTTGACTGCAATGCAATGCCAAGATCACTGAAGAAACCAAAAGGGATCTCGCCACACCTCCTCGGTCGACAGTTGTGCTCTCACGGATAAAACGTAACAAAAGCCAGCCATTTGTTTTTTCTTCAGCTCTGCGGTCTGGCCTAGTGTTTATTTCAAATAGACCCTATAATGGCGGTAGATGACAGGAACAAGTGTGTGCTTCCACTGAGTGCTTTTTAGCCAGCAGCAGCTCGAAATCTGGAATGTGCTGGGTTCAGATGAGTCTGAAGCGCATGGGTCACCCGTGATTGGACTCCATTTCATTTGGTTCAAGGAACAGTAAGTATTTAAAGAGCTGAGACTACATTCTCACTGCTCTTTATTCATATAGGACATTTTACAACAGCTGTAGCTGTAACAAAGAGCTTCACGTATAGCAATGAGACAACCTCAAAGAAAATGGAAACAGTTGATTTGATTATCTTTGTTTCCTTTTTCAAACGATCAAAAGCCCACAAAATATCTTGGGGAATTTATTGGCAATTGTACCTGAAGAAGTCGAATCTGTGGCAAGAAAGAGCAACCTGACAAACAAAGAATGTATGTGCACATGAGAATGAGGAACACTCAAGAATGAATTGATTTTCACCTGAACGTAACATGAAATGAGCACACTCATTACATTTTGTGCACTAAAAGCCTACGGAGCAACAGATGCATCGCACTTTATGCTCGCATGACAACAAATACCCACCAGAGACAATTTGCTGGGCAGTGTGACAAGATGATCAAGATTTTGCAGGATTGTAATGTTTTATCTTATGAGACTAGCATTCCCAACATTGTTTATGTACCTGTCATGGACTCGTACAACCAGTTACCATGTAAACAAAACACTAATTTCGGTATACAGTGGAAGTCCCGCCCATAATTCATGCAAAGACTCATAGGTTGGACTACTAAGACGGATAAAGCACATGAGTGCATTTAAAAGACAAGTGCTCGTGGGTTTGGCTTCCATATTAGCACAAGAGTGGATGTGAGCAATGGGGAGTGTCAAGCCCCCTCCTGGACTGATTGAAAAAGATAGTCTCCTGTCCACTAGGCCGGCCAGCTGGCTAACTGCCCAGCGCCTGCCAGGCAGCACATTGCCATTGTTCTATAGTTGTTTCAGTGGGAGCTGGGAATTAAAATAAACAGGACAACAGATTTTGCCTGTTTACTCACAAGAGAACAAAGCATACTGCTGCCACATCAACAAACGTTAATGCTTTAGACTGGCTGATGAAGTCCATCATTCCAACAATAAGCACGTGAACTGTTTTTAACTATGGTGAAGTTGAAGTAATTGTTACACGCTGTATATGACAGGTAGCTTTAGTATCACAACTAAATCACATATGCATAGTTTTGGAGTCACTCCCTGTGTATTCAATTCTTGCAGGATTCACTTCCTGTATGTTCACAACAGAAGGAGACCGTGTTCACTTGTGGCTGCTCGAGCAGAGCCCCTTCCTGAAAACAGAAAGCTCTGTGGCCCCACTCCAAAAGGGACCATCTGTCTCATAAAGAGGTGGTGGTGGTGAAGGGAGGGGGGGGGGGGCACAACAGCCTTCACTCCAATGGGGAGATTGAGAGGGGACATGCAAGTTTTGATGTGACCTGGTGGGTCTCCAGAATAAAACCACTACTATCTATTTCGATCTGCAGACTTCTCCCCTTCTGCTGATCCCCAGCCGCCTGCTGCCCACCCAGCTACTTCCATAATGACAGCCTGTCAGCAATGCACTACCCGGGAAGGAGTGAGTAGGGGGGGGGAACAAGATAGAAAAAAAAAAAAAAATGAGGACACAAATGGTGGGAACGGCAATCTCATTTTGCAAATAGGGCAAACTGTCAACAGATCTGTGGGAAGTTTAATTATTTCTTTAAACACAACACATGTTCATGCTCTATATATTTTTGTTGTTGGTTTGGATACTGCAAATAAATCGTATTTGTTTCATATGCCACTCTTGAGCTGCAAAGCCAAGTGATGCACAACTGATGAAGCAAATTACCCAGAACTAAACTGCACTGCTCTGGCTGACATGTACTGCACTACCAAAGGGCAACATTGACCACTGGAGGGGCAAGAAAAGACAGCATTGTTAGGTATCAGACATCAGATGAACGTTAGGTACTTTAGAACTTATGCCCATCATTTGGACCATGGTGCTATTACGGGTGCACACAATAAGTGATTGATCAAATTTTGTGATTTGCATGCAAGTAGTTACCGTATTTTCCGCACTATAAGGCGCACCGGATTATAATTATATATTTTTTACTGCTATTTGATGATGTATTGATTCTAATTTATTGTATTGCAAGCAAAACTATAAATAAATAAAACATAAAAGAATTTGAAAAATTTAAATAAATAAAAAAATAAATAGTGTTGGAACTAAAAAGTGCTCAAGACTTTCCAAAGAATGAGAAGTGTCTCTTCCGCAGATTTAGTTCCACGACGCCAACAAAAACAGATTTATACACCTCATCAGGAAGCACACGCAAACTAAAATTATATCAAAACATTTCAGTCCTTTAATACCTGTTCACTCACAATGACGACAAGTAATTTTCTTTTCAAAGTATGTTATTCAGACTGGTGTTGTTGACATAAATCTGGCAGCTTTAAGAATTCAGCCCTCAGGTCACATGCAGAAAGCTCCAACAACTGACAATGGGGTAAGTTTAGTCAAGCAGAAAATGTGAAGGGAAGAGGTGGACACAAGTAAGCACAGATACGAATGAATCACATTTATTACCCACGCAAAAGTTTCCTGTGTTGCCTCTGCCAAAATACACACACTTGTTTGACAACTACTCATTATTTTTTTTGCGTATAAATGTTTATAACTTTTTTGTTTGTAAATTCGGTACTTTTAATTATGTGACGCACATTGAGTTACCGTGTTTATGAAATACACAGTATACTGTAAATAAACTGCCTTGCCTATAAACACATACGTGAAAACAGAAATGCAAGTTAATGTTGGCCGGTGTGCATGTTTATTTAGACGTCAACATTTAAGACCATTGAATACCAATAGTTGACATGTTTACTTACTTACAAGAGTCTTTTTTTACTCAAGCCATAAATCCTAAAAGGCGAGGATATAAATCTCTGTAAGCCACTAAGATAATGAGTCCACTGGGTAGATGGCATCCCTCTGCATTAAATCCACTTGTCGAGTCCAAACCACCCAAGAACACACTCCGGCTAGGAATCCACAAAAGACAGGTGGAAAAAAAAACTTTCTGCAGCTTTTTTCAAAGTAATATGTGCCAAAAGTTTGATGAAAATTTGGGAATAAAAGGATAAAAGTAATTAAGGGCAGGTCCGGAAGCCTTCAGGGAGTCGCTTTGGCGAACTGCATACAGCTGCTACTTAAATGACACAAGTTTCTACCTCCCCCTGTGACAAAGACACCAAGAGCTGAATGACACTTTAGCATTAGCATATGTGAGAGAAAGTAGGTGGCTGCCCTGGGTGGGGGCAGAAATACTACAGGGGGGTTGAAGTAGTTTGGGTATGTGTGCAGGGGGGAGGGGGTGGGTGGACACTGGTGACATTCAGCGCTCCTCTGCCTGACAGGAAGGACAAGGCAAAACAGACAGGGAGAAAAAAAATCTATTTTCTTTCCAAAAGATGTATGGGTGAAGGCAGTGAGCGTCAAAATTCTTTTTGACAGATGACATTTGAAGTTACGGAAGATGGAGAAAGGCACATAAGTCATTCTTCTGAAGAATAACAACGATGTGGTCGAGGATTCATACACACCGTGATATGGGGGCAAACACACAATCACAATTGCCTTTCACTTTGAGAATCTCTCGTTGTACATGTGTGACAATGACAATAAAGATCTATTCTATTCTATTTGACACATAATGAGTTTGCATATTTAGTATTAAAAGGTTGAGATGGAAGAAAAGTCTATCATGGTTGGTATTTTTGTTCCGTGTCGACCTATTTGTCTGTAATACGAGCTTCGATTCATGTACTAAAATCAAAATGGTACCAAGGTGGCCTAAATGGATCCCTTTTATTCTTTTCTGACTGCGCAGGAGTGAAAGAGTTGACTTTTTTCCCGTGGTGTTCTTCAACACAAGCACTAGCACTCACTGGCACACACTATTGCATAGGCTAAAAATATACTTGTTTTCTTTCTCATATAAACTCCAGGCAAAGTCCAGCTATTATTTGGATAAGCAAATATTGGCACCCTTCCAGAGGGGCCCCTTTATTTTGATTATTTATATAAACAATCCATGTTCAGCATGCGTTTCGTTTGTCACTAGTTGCACACAAATCCTGCAAGTTATCTATCCAAATGTATTATACGTACTTGTGGGTTTTATAATTCAACATTTGCAAGTAATGCATCTTTCCCAAACACAGTGTGCAGGTTTACAGACGAGAAGCACAAACAACTGTGCTATGATGCTCCTTTGTTGTTCTCACGCAGGCCTACACACCTACTTTTAACAAGCATGCTTTCCGTTCTCACCGCCATGAGCATACCAAACTCACTCACCAGCTACTACATTTGATGAGATAAAAGTATATTGAAGGCTTATTATATTGGGGTTGTATAAAAATATAGTGAAATTCCCATACTATTGCAATGTAGTTGTGAAGCAGGTTATTTGGGAGTAAGTCAATCTTTTTAAAACAACAGTACAGGTCTTATGAGGGATTACGTTTTGATTACCGTATTTTCTGGACTATAAGGCGCACCGGACTATAAGGCGCACCATTATTGCATCATGTCAGATCTTTAATCCAAATCAAATCATTCTCCATTTTATCTTTTTTATTTCAAATTCAGACGCAACAAATTACTTTATAATCACAAAATAATGATCCATAGTCTTTTTGATTCATGATTCATAGTCTTCAGCGGGCCACTTATGATTGATTTCATGACACAATGCTTCGGGGCAGTTTAAATGTAGGAATTTGGTCTATATATAAGGCGCACCGAACTATAAGGCACACTGCCTTTAGGTGCGCCTTATGGTCTGGAAAATACGGTATATAGTTCTTTTACGATAAAACATAATTGGGTTTTAGTGTCCTTAATTGGAAAACCGTAAAACAGAGTCATTCCAACTACTTACTCATATGTGTTTTGCTCGGTTTTTACTGGTTGGAGGTAAGAGCATGATAATAGCAGGAAATGACAGACTTAATTTTAGTTGAATGAATGAATGGCAGCAAGTAGGCATCTTTGTGCCACATTCTGCTTTGATCCAGCCTCCGCAGGCATGTTCCCAGCTTTGATTTGAGTGAATGGGAAGGAAGGAGTTTTATTTGAGGAGTGGGAAGCCGCAGGAGGTAACACTTAGATTTTCGTGTCACTGCATCTGCGCAGACTCACAAACTATTCATCAGCCTGCACACATACAACGGAGCCTTTGGAGGAGCGCACAAACTCAAGAATACTGCCCGTTTGCAAATTTGATGTGTCATTTACATAGCAAAGGTAGTCATTACAGCGATGGAAACACATACACAATGACCTACATTCACAAACACTGAAAAGACATCTTGAAAGCCCCGCTGAGATTCAAACAAACAGAGAAGTTGGGAGGTTTGTTTAATGCTCAACTGACCCCACATACAAAAATGGCATTTTTAAAGCACGTTTAACTGTGATCAGAAAAATGTTGAAAGGAGGCAACTTGTTGCTGTCAACAAACAAGGGCAAGTCCAGGTACTGTGATTCATCTTTTTTATATTATCATGACCTGGATAACTGAGAATCTACTTTAATTAACACACTTGTTCCTGTGGGATTCATTTTCACAAACCTTTGTCTAATTTCACAATTCACTTACTTACAACACAGTGCATGTATTTCTTGAACGTCTCTTGTCATTGCGAGGTTTCTGCAGTTTTGGAGAATTATTGATTCTTTTGGTCAACGCGGGGGACGAAGAAACACGACTCGGTGATATGGAAGTAATCAAGGCTTGCTATGCAATTACACTACTTAAACAGGTAGAACTGCATAATGCAGCAAGGAACAAAGACTTGAGTCTGATTGCTTCCACCAGGGTCCATTTAATGATCTACAGAGACCCTAAAACACCTGTATCCGTCTCGACTGAGTATGAGTGACGATAAGCAGGAATGTGATGTATTTGCCGTCGAGTATTTTTAGTCCTGCTGATAAGAGCATGCTGTGGAAGGACAAGGTTCTCCTTAGTTACGCAGAGTGGAAGAGAAGCTGTTAAAGGAAATGGCATTTTCTTCCAACAGAGAGGCTGAACAGCTGGCGAGCAACAGGCAGGACGCTGCCCCTTCTATCTGCTCCCTCATCCACGTCTCATTGTGTTCCACAAATTTTGTTGGATAGGGGAGCTGAGCTGCCACCATTTTCCTCCACTCTGCCACTCGGCACAAGAGAGCATGAAAGACAAGGGGGCTGTGGGCATGAGGTGAGGCGGTGGAGAGTAAACAGTGGCTCACATCCCTCGATCTTGTTGCTAGGCAACTTTTTGCCATGAGTGACAGCAAATGTCCTTTATGAACAAAGACAGAAGTAAAAGGAGAGAGTGGTGCAGGGATGAACAGTAGACCAGAGTTGTGCAATGGGATAAATGCACTCACACTTGTATACTTGTACAATCTATCTAATATAAGACAACGTTGTCGGAAAAAAAAATGCACCATTGTGAGAGGTGTTGCCAAATATGATGCCTCTGTAAAATAATTTACTCAAATCTAAGAAATATCTGAGTTTGTGATGAAGTGTCACACCATTGTAAGATAACAATACAAAATTAATATTGAGCAGCAGCTATTTGGAAGGGTATACACACAAGAAAACCACCTAACAAAGATACACGACTCTAAATAAATGTCAAATTATGGAGAACACATTCAAAAATACTTGATCTTCCTTTTCTTTCACTCAACCACACATGAGGCTGAAAAGTTGCGGTCACTGGTTTGTCCCTGTCAGCTTGACACGATTACAGAAAGACGTCTGCTAATGGTTTGGGCAAATTTGCCACTACCACATTGAGAATTCATCCTTGCCAATAAGCTTGTGAATAAAGCTTCACATTTCAATGCATCTTTTATTGCAAACATATGAAACCCCCTGAGAAGTACTGGATTTCAACACAGCTAACAAACCAAACTGGCATAAATGAACAAACAACACAGTACTTGCTCACATTTGAACGGCACAGATGTTCTACCTCATCCGTAAAGAAGATTATTCATTCCCCCCCCCCCCCCCCCCCCCCCCCCCGCTCACAATTGTAAGGGTTAAAATGAACACCCACATAATGATTGCTGCCATAGTGATGGCTTTCATGGGACTTTTGGCAAAGAAGGGAGAGCGGGTTGCCAGATTAGGAGTGTTACTCTGCAGATGTGTGCAGAGGTAGTTAGGAAGTAAAGAGAAAATGACACTGGAAACCACATTGTAAACAGCAGAATAGCAGCGGAGGCAAGATGGCCAATGTTGTTAAATGACAGCAGATGATGCCAGATGTCTCGAAAAGTGAAGTGTGCCTCAAATCAACAAGGAGCAGATATGGGTTGTTTTCTGCAATTATGCTCCAGAAATGTGACAAAGCTTAATTTATGCAAAACCAGTTCACAATGATAAGTGATTCTTCTTGCAGTGTGCTATGAATACATTTAAACAAGTTCATTTAAATGCATCGGGACTACACGAGGGGCCAATTTTGTGAACAACCTGCACCTCGTGACGTCATGATGTGTGGATTAAAACAAATGATAGCCTAGCTGTATGCAGACTAAATATACTTTAAAAAATCTGGCTAGAGCTCACACATAAGTGACTGAAGGGGTAGATAGAAATGGAGCTGAAGGAAGCAACGGGGAAATGGCCTGAGTTATTTCCATTCCCTCTGCCCGTTTATGGAAACATTATGGGAACACGGCTCTGTTCTCATGGAGGACCAAGACGCTTTGGGAAGTGAGTTAAAGAAGAAGTAAGTGAAGGAGAGTGTGGGTGAAAAAGGGAGGAGGGGCTAAAATAGTTCTTTTCCAAGTTTTCTCTTGAAAAGACCATGCTCTGTGTGTGTCCTGCATTGTTTAGCCCGCCCTCTGGCAAAGACCACAATAGCCTCCATTTATCTCGCCCGAGCATCCAGCCTTATTGAAAAAAAAAGGCCGTGAAAGGCGAGCAAGCATCACATGTGCCAAGGTGACATGGCTTTTCCCTTGTTAACACTTAAGTATAGCATCCAGAGTCCACACAGCACAGTCCTCATGGCCGTGAGGGATTACTCTGCTGACATACCGGCGAAAAAGAAGTAGTACATCTGTTCAATATATTTGCATTTCTATTGGTTGAGATCACAATGCACCACTTGACTCGATGGAAAGCGAACATTCTCAGTCAGGCGTGAGAAACCCTCCCCATCAATGAGGCTTTTTTTATTTTTTCCACCCTTTGGTTTCTTTAGCCGGTGTAACAGCACATCGCAAGGAGCAGCTTGCGCACAACGCAATCTGTCAGCCTTGAGACAGACTGGCCCAGTTTGCCCTGATTGGCTTTCATCAATTCCTATTTGCGCTGTGTTCTCAGAAGCAGAAAGGGGACCAAGTGCCGTTTCAGGACATTGCAATGTGTGCTATTCAGCAATCTGCAGCTCTAATTGCAGAGTGTGAGGAATTCGCCACATCTCGAGCAATGAGGCCCAACAGCTGCGGCGGGCATGGCATGCGCTGGGTGTGTTAAAGTGAGGTTTGGCTTCTAAAAGGGTGTCAAAGTCTAATACCCCACTGGGAGCCACCCACACCTAAGCATAAGTATGCACAAAAGCTCACATGCAAACACATCAAGAGGTTTCTAATCACAACAATGCAACTTTCAGTCCTTTTCCATGTCCCACAGCCTAAGGAATCATTTAATATGCTTTCACACATCTGACAAAAGTATTACCTTTTGTCATGATGATGGGCCAATAAAGTTTACACACCCCATAAAAGGTTTTCTCATCAGAGAGTGTCACCCTTCCTGTTTGGAAAACCAAGACGTACACATGCATTGTACCTCCAGACGGCACAGTTTTCACGGGACACCTGTTGAGGAAATGCTGCACCGAGAAATGTGTTTGGACTAACTCTTAACTACCTGACTGTTCTTTTTTTAAATAAATAATGAAGTGGCAGAATCCATGTGAATGTTCTAAACTTAGTCACCCAATAATTATTGGTACATTTGTGAAAATTGTATCTTGAGGGGCAGCTATCCTCTGAAAAATACATCTAGACAAGCCCACAATCCATACATTGACCATAAAAAGTGCATCGGAGAGGAAGTCATGTGTGGGTGTTCTTTTCCCCCCCTCCCGTTCAACACAATGCACGTCCCCATCCTCCTCTTCCTGAATGCTAAATGCGTAAAGTATCTCGAGAGATAAGTGCAGATGAATTCATTCCGTCCACAAGGAGCCAAGTGCACTGATGTCACCTGATGTACATGAGGCCCCACCTCAAGTGATTTGGTGACCTTTAACCTTGAGGACTGATCAAGGCCACTGATCTGATGAGGTGGACATTTGAGGCAAGGGGAGGGCAGCCAAATAAATTGAGGATAAATAAAAATAGGGGGGTGGGCTCAACAAAAGCACAACAGTTGTAAAATGCATATCTCTTTTCACAACAGTAGAGCACTTCGGTCTTATCTCTCCAAGGAGACCCCACTAGTGGAAAGTTCAAGCACAAAAGAATTGTTTTTCATGGGCTTGCTTGAGTCATTGAATGGACGTGACCTCACAGAAGAGATTGAAAAAGGCCCGTAATTATTTCTCTCGCTGTCTGTTTTTTTGTTTGTTTTTTCCCCAGTAAAAGCATTCCAAGGAAGCACAAACTCCTTTCTTTGGAGAAAGAAAGTGACATTACAAAAGCATTGGACACAGTTCAGCTGTCTCTCAAGGTTATTATTAACAAAACTACACATTTGGAACATAGAAATGTATGTTTGGTGGAGTTGTTAATAACTATAACTATACTACCAGCACACCATTATGATCAAAATAAAAATATCCAAAACAAGAGATTTATCACATATGTTGGCGAAAAATATTCAGCTATAACAATAGGTTTACTATTTCGGTTCTAGTTTTGTGGTGTTGTGGAATTGTTCATTATTATGAGAGCTGATTCTAATTTTGATCTCCATCAGTCACAAGAGCTAGCATGTCATTTATCGCTGTCAACTGTAGAGTTTTGTTATTAAAGGCTACACAAATAAATGTGGATTGCCTTATTTTGACACAGTTCTTCATTGTGTTGTTACTTGAGCTACGATATATTATATATAGGAATGTGACAAATACCGCAAATGAAAACTAAACCGCTAACAACCATCAGGAAAGAAATTCCTGAGGCACATCTCAGCAGGATCTCATCTTCTGAATCTTTGAAATAGTTTTCAAACAATTGAAAAAAACATTTCTAACATGGTCACAAGCATGTTTTTAATTTTACGCTGACAACAAAACACACAGGACACAAATCCACAACATTTCTGCCTCTCAGTCTGAAATGCCTTTCAATGTCAATTAACCATAATGACAGGAAATAATTAACAAAGACTCAAGCTTCTATTTCCACCCTCCCTTAATACAAAGTCAAACGTTACCAGCACGTTGGAAAAATGATCATCCATCATGTGTGATCTGCTGGGAATGAGATTGTTTACATCCGCCTGACGAACCTTACTGCAATGACATGGTTTATTTCAATACGTTATCATCGACGAGAGGTCGAGAAATCCCATCTACTCTGTTTTAAGATTATTTAGGATTTTGCACTTAATCTGAATTGTCTGTGACTATTTTTTCTCAGTGTCAATACATTAAAAAAAGAGATCTATTATCTTACTTTGTCCTCTGATGTTTGAACTCTTTAGTGTGGTTATACAGCTGCTCCGGTGGTCCTAGTCCAAGCACCTGGTTGAGCATGCATTTGTGAACTGTATGTGGCCCTTCAGCCTTGTTTACATTGACAAGAGGTTCCACAGGCAACCAGTAACAAAGCCTGGGCAAGGAACACACTGAATGTAATGAGCAGTAAGAATTCAGTCCCTCTTTGATACACTACAGCCCAACATAGTACTGGTGACAGTTCCCGAGAATAAATCGCTCCTTCTTTTAAGCCAAATGGAAGATTTAAAAAGTAGCATTTGGTGTTAAATGTGTTGCCCCCTGGTTCTGGATCCAACTGGGTTCCCACCCACTGTGGCTGACATATCCACAGCAGGTTTCAATACAC
Organism: Syngnathus typhle; assembly: GCF_033458585.1. Taxonomy (NCBI): domain Eukaryota; kingdom Metazoa; phylum Chordata; class Actinopteri; order Syngnathiformes; family Syngnathidae; genus Syngnathus; species Syngnathus typhle. The sequence continues at coordinate 9,926,948 of NC_083745.1, forward strand.
TTGAGTAGAGGGGAGGAAGGCAGCAGTTTGTCTTGACCACACTGACAGAAGTGGGAGTAGGGTGGGGGGGACAATCAGGCCACTGTCACTCCATATTATCTTCCATCCGCAATCGTCAAGTGACAGCTAGTCAAACCCGTGTGAGAAAAATGCACACGTGCATTGTGGACTTCTTTTGACGACAACATAATGCATTTTTAGGCCAAAGGGATTAGTCATCATTCAAGTAAAGTTATTTTGTGTTTCAAGATACAGTATTTTAGTAATGGTGGTTTAATGGTGCGTGTATGTATGGTCAAAGCTTAACCAGAAAACAGTAAGGTGCAAATCAAAAATAAAAATGATTTAAAAAGAAAAAGAAAAAATGTAAAAATTAAAAATAATGCTTCAAACAATGAAATGAGAGAAAGGAAAAAAATGACACAATTATTTAATTTGAGATTTTACCATGATGTTTAAATTTAGAATAAAAAAAGAAATCAAAAATAACGCTTCAAACAATGAAACAAGAGAAAGGAAAAAAATATTTAATTATTATTTAATTTTAGATTATGCCATGACGATTAAATTGAGAATACCCAGATCCACGAGTATTACTACTACATCTGTGTCACAATCAACAAGCAAACGACCATAGTGTTGTTCTAGTCCCCCGCAAAAACATGCATTTATTTATGAAACAAAATTCATTCCCGTCTGATTTATGTCAGTGAAAACATACAGGAATAACATCCTCCTACCCATGTGTTCCGTCAGTGCTTTTACAAACAACAGCCTACAGGCCATAAGCAGACGCTAATATGTCACATGCCAGACAGCTGGCAACATAAAAGAAACCCACCGAAAAAAAACAGACAGTTTCTCACGATTGATAAAGGACTGTTTAGGGAGAAAGTTCCTTCCTGTGAGAGAGAGAGGAAAAAAAGCAGATACCCACAAGATTTTCACATTCCCGACAAAGCTCAACACAAAGCAGCTGAGCAACACAAAGCAGATTTACAAAGCAGTATTATTCAACCCCACGTACAGAACGACACTTGATGAAGGTGTCACCTAGGGCCAGGGATTTAATTTCTATGCAAAACGTATTTTGCTTTCTCGAGTCACTTTGACATTGACATAGTGGTTGTGAAGGTGTCTATGCCAGCAATATCCAAATAGGCGGGCATGCAGAGTGGCTGACCACTTCATGGCACATTAGTCAAGGCTCTGCTCTATTGGACTTGCTAATTACAATCAGGCACTATCAAAAACAAGCATTTTTTTACGCTTTACAAGTCGTCAATGGCTATTTACCTCGCTTCCATTTGAAACTAAAGGCTACAATTGATGTTGAGGAATCCAAAGTGTATATAAAGTAAAATATTTAAAGACACAAAAATCACTGAACTAGAATAAATCACAATGTTTTCTTTGCATGTACGTATATGAAAACAATAACCAATAAATAAATATAGAAATACACATTTTGCCTACCTTTTTGTAGGCACGCAAATATTTTGATAGCTTCCCTTTGCTTGGTCTTACTTCCGCTATCTCGTGTAATAGAAAACTGAAATGATCTAGCACCATTACACATTTGCATCAGACCGTTGCGCTTCAGGCCTCACCACCTCAATTCATAACGGTAATATTAACCATCTGAAAATAACCGTTTCATCCATACTTGTTAGCTGTTGACAGCCTAAAGGGATAAAGGTTTCAACTGACTAAAAACTACGTTGATTGGTGTATTGAATGTTCATAGACACAAGAACATGTTCATATAATTATTATATTTCACTTGAGTACATTGAGCTGAAAGATAAGCCAGAGCGCCATTGGATCTCTAGAGACATACAACCAAACTCCATCACTGGGCCTTTTTTTAACAGTAGGAAGGTTGTATGCAGAGCAAATCCCTTCTTATCTTTCAATGGAGGCGAAGACCCCATTTTTTAAAGTCAACTGAAACGCACGAACTCAAGTTAACCCAAAGATTCATGGGACTGGGACTTGGACTCTGTAGCCTCTAGGTTAATGACTGGCCAATGCTTACTCGCTCCATTGTTGCTGTAGAAAAGACGTCGAGACAAAGCATGTAGGGAGGGTCAGCAACTTCAAGCGGCCTTTCCCTCCTCCAACATTCCTGTTATGGACATTAATGAGCCCCAAAGGGACATGGAGGTGCAGGTAATTCATCTTGGCAGGACACATTTTCTTACATGTTTGCAAATCCATAGTGCACAAGTGCGGCAGCTTTTTTTGTGTGACACTGTGAAACAACCCAGAATACAAAGAATGCTCAAAAACTCTGACTAAGGGTATTTTTGGCCGTTGACCCGGTAGATGTAATTTGGTGCTTTTGTTCATTTTGCAAGACTGAGGAATTAATAGCGATTACGGGTTAGTACGGCACGAGAGAAGCCCTCAGATGACCTCATTTTCACCTTTGTTCATGATAAGTAAAACAAAAAAAAAGCAGTTGGCAGCATTATACATCATGGTGCCATCTGTTGCATGATTGAGTTTGGACTAAAAAATGATGTGGGATTTTAAAAACGCTCTGAAAGCAATGATTAAAGTCGATTGATGTGGCAAGATGCCAAAAAAAAAAAGTTGCAACTGAATATGTTGGTGCTTACTGTATTTCCTAAAACGGTGGCCTCTGCTCAAATAGATCATGTGTTAATCCCTGGGTGGCTCACCCATTTGAACAAATAAACGCCTCTCCTCAAGGCATCGGTTTTCTTCACAGCAAATAAAAAACAATTCCTGCCACCAGTCACCTGAACGTACAATTACAACTGTTGAGATCTGTTGCGGCGTATCGACAGGTGCGAATATTATTTGTGGAAACTAAAGCAGGGGACAATTAGTTCCAGTCACAACTGTGCTTCAATATCAATGAAAAGCTTGAATAAAAACACACACAAATAGAAACTGTTAATGTTAAGCACTTGTACATTCCATTCTCATTTTAACACACAGGAACCAATTCTCTGCTGACCAACCAATGAATAGCAGCATATTTAATTCCACTACAACTCAAGCATATAAGCATCCTCTCAGATCTTTTTTTCAAATAGTCCCCGAGTACTCTCCGCATTTGAGTATAATGTCACTGTGTGAAGAAATACAGTTTTCATTGTCAGCAGAGTCAACTCCAAAATGGATGTCGAGCTCTGAGTGTAAAGATGAGAGGCCACATTTTCTATTTCCTCTGCAGTCAGGCCATGCAAGAGCAGGCAGGGATGGCAGCAAGCTCAAACCTTTAACTTCTCCTTTGACGCCACATTCCGACTTCTCCTTTGTTCCCCTGCATCTCTGCAATACATCCCCAGAAGTTGACAGGGTCCTGACCAGAGATGGCATGATAACCACTGAACATTTGTCGTTATACCATCTGCTACACCGAGCAAAACTTCCCTTTTGGCCATCACACGCCTTGTGCCTGGCACACAAATAAGCTTCCGGATGAGTGGCGCAGAAGCTACAGATATACTCAATTAAAAGACAGTGGCTAGATAAAGAGGCTTAAGATATTCCCCAAGTAGCCACTTTCACAAAAAAGCACTACTTCAGCAAGCTTTTAGTGACTATCTTTATCTATAGTATTCTTACATTTTGTAGACCCTGGAGTTGAGTTTTGCACTTGGTGAAAAGAGAACACCTCAACAGTAGTCAGAATGCAGACTAGTAGTTTTTGTTTGCTTTTTTTCCTGCAGCAGAACACAAGTGGTAGTACAAAAAGTCCCTGCAGATGAGTTACTGCCACCCTTAAGTATACTCTTCGAGTCTGAATCATATCAGCAGAGTCAGATTAACCACCGCTTACTGTGCAAGCACAATATGACAGACAATATATCCTCAAGCAATGCATACTGTAATATGTCATCAAATCAAATTTCTTTGCATCACATAAAGTGGTCATAATGCACAAGATATGTGATTAATACCATGACACTGATTGACATCTACTCAGCTACAGGGCAATATCTGACATTTGTGAGGTTGTCTTGTGATACTCTGGATTGTCAACCTTCACCTCAAAGTACAACCCTCTTTTTTTGCCCACTTTATATATTAAATTAACAAATTGTTAATATCAACCAAAATTATCCTCATGTGATAATCTGGTGGCTAATCCAGGGTGCACACTACCTCTCTGCAAATCATATGGGATAGGCTTCATGGAGGTCACCTGTGACTCAAATAGGGACGAGTGTTTGATTATTGGTGGGTGGATAAATGATTATCATTATTAAAACTTACTAAAGAGGAACACTACCTTTTAGTAGTTTTTCAGAGTATAGCCAACAGCACCCACATTGTCTCAAAAGATGACTATAGGTGGGAAAAAAAAAAATTGATGACATAACCCAACCCAATGACAACATCTGCTTTCTCTGACAGTGATAACCAGGCTTTAAATCTTCCATAAATCCAGACTACAATCAAAACAAAAACTGAAAAAAAGATGAGGAGGGCATCAGGTTCTCACTACAGGACCAGGCAACATGTGATCCCCAGCTGCTGGTTGGTTGGTTTTAAATCAACAAGATTTAGTTGGGGAGGCCCCTACTGTGACTCTCTGCCAGCCAGCCGGTCTGTTGGTCATGACCAGACTAAGACTCCTGATCCTCATCACATGGAGAATGTGTGTGAGGGGGTAACAATGTGCCACCTCGGCCAAGTTTTATTTGCCCCTAAAAACATGATGAGTCAGCACAACAGAAGGAAATAACATCATGAAGAGGCTAGGTGCTGCAAAAAGCGTCAGGTAATTTCCCATAACAGAACCCTCCCTAAACAGCTCGGCGTTATGGTAACATCTTCATAGGGAAGTAGTGTGTCTCAAACACACACACAACTAAGCAGTGTAACACTAGATGGGCGTTTCCGATGCCCCAAGGCCACAAGCCATCCTCAACAACACTGCAATGATAACTTGAAATGTCCCGGAGGCATGTCACAGGAAGCCGTCCGTCTCTCTGACAAACCTGACAGGTGTCTTATTGTTCAACTGAGCACACATTGTGCACATAACTTTATTTTTGAAAGGCATATCTATCAGCTTCAATTATCCATTGTGTTTATTCACGCAGAAGGTGTTTTTAGAAAGAAATGAGAACATAGTTCCGCTTCAATGGCCCTTTCTTTATGTTATTGCTGACTCTACAAAGCCATCTCAATGGAGGTGCGTGTATGCTTGAGGCAGTTATTTACTCACAGTGACCCTATCTTCCTTTAAAAAAAAAAAAACAAAACTCTGAAAGTACCGTATTTTCCGGACTATAAGGCGCACCTAAAAACCTAGAATTTTCTCAAAAGCCGACAGTGCGCCTTATAGTCCGGTGCGCCTTATATATGGACCGAACTCCTAAATTTAAACTGGCCCGAAGCATTGTGTCATGAAATCAATCATAAGTGGCCCGCTGAAGACTATGAATCAGGAATCAAAAAGACTATGGATCATTATTTTGTGATTATAAAGTAATTTGTTGCGTCTGAAGTTGAAATAAAAAAGATAAAATGGAAAATGATTTGATTTGGATTCAAAATCTGACCTGATGCATTAATGGTGCGCCTTATAGTCCGGTGCGCCTTATATAAGGACAACGTTTCAAAATGGGCCATTCATTGAAGGTGCGCCTTATAGTCCGGTGCGCCTTATAGTCCGGATAATACGGTATACAAAACAGACATTCCAAGAAGATCATTTTTAAGAACAATTCCACATGAGCACACACATGCACCTCAACTCATTTGGAAGGTCACGTTTGAGTTAAGCAACCAAATTTATCTTCATCAGACATCAAACTATAAAAATAATTATGCTTTAATGAAGATACTAAGTTAGGAACAGGAAAAAATATGTTTATTTGCCTGAAAAGCTAAGATGGGGAATATGAAACCAGAGGGAGATAAATGAGAGCACATTCAATTATGCAATGATAATTTGCATTTGAACTCTGGTGTACCGTTTGAAGCTCTTTATGAGGAATTGAGATCTTGTGGGGTTTTCATTTCTTAGAGGAAGAGATCAGTGAGTATACTTGATTTAAGATTAACATGACTTGACTTGTTTAGTCTCTCATGGGACATAGGTCACAAAGGCAGCAATGAAACATGCATATTGTGCTCTGCTTAACTGACAGATTACAATCATGCGCGGACTCAACTTGATAAGGAGGAAAATACTTCCTTGACAGGTTATACTGACTACATACTATAGTCGGAATAAAGGAACGGAATCACATTGCAGTCCAATTAAACGTCTAGGAAAAAATAAAAAAGCAAATTCTACAGTCAAATGTTCTGGAAGAGGGAATTTAAAGGCTGAATTACAAGTGAACAACGAAATCTCTGTCGCCCTCTATTGCTCAAGCGACGACTGACTCCACGAAACAAACCCCATTCACAAATATTTCAAGGCGAATAGACCCCTTTCCCCCCCAAATAGTGAATACTAGTGTTAAACACCGAAAACAAAATCAGACTCGAGTTTATTTGGAAGAATAACTATATTTAGTGAACGGACATTGAGGAAATAAGTTAAAACAACAAAACATGACATTTAATTTATAGGCGGAAATTAGTGATCAATCGTCCTATTTGTTTTGAAATGAAAACGCCCAAAAAAATCACTTTAGCTTCAATTTTTGCAATTAAATTAGGAGTTTCTATCCCGTTTCGCTCTTGCAAGCACTACACTTTTAATCTACACAACCACGTAGTCCTCCGTGCATATTTGTATTATATGCACAGAATTTTGTTCAATTAAAAGGAGGAAAATCCTTATGTCTTACTTTACATTGAGAGCGTCGCCAGTTCGCCAACAAAGTATCCTGATCGGCCTTGCGCAAGATGCACAGTCGGGCTTTCTCTTTCAGCCTGAGCCTCCAGACTGAAGCGAGCGAGTGCAGACATCCAGCACCAGCAGCACCTCGTTCGGCGATGACAGCACGCCGGGAGAAAGTCCCCGCCCACCGGGACTCCTGCTGCCCTGTGTGAGAAATGGTTTATTTACACGGTCCTCGTTTTGTGAGTGCGCGCTTGCGTGTATTTTGCGTGTTTCTAACCCAGACTAATGTGTACTGCCTTAAATATTAATAACATCCTCATAGTGTGTACATATGAACTGACCTAATTTCCAATCACCTTTAGTCTATTTTAGTCGGCCCAAACTCACAGTTTGCCACTAAAAGGTTCTCAAAAATGGGGAAAAACATGTGAACCAGCTTTTAATCATTTTTAAGTTTGAAACCTGTAAATTGTCTTCATCATTCCTTCAAATTCATTTGAATATAATAAACTGCGCGTCCAAGTGAGAACTACTGAAATGAACTTCTTTTCCCATGAGCCCCCACTAACCTATGACGCCATAATCTTGCGACATCCGTTGCTAGGCGACGACAGACGCCGAAAGATGACCGTCCTCAGGTCAACTTGGAGTAGTTGCTATTTTACTTTTTTCAGTACACTCTTCCATTCATTCTCATCGCAGGTCGCAACAAACAAAAGAGGTTTCAAACTAACTTAAATCGAAAACCAGAAGCTTTAAAACATCCCTTTGTGAGCATTAAGAACAGTATAATGTTGAGTACCGTACAGATTTATAAAAAATACTAGACCCCGTCAACCGTTTGCATTATTTCATTTCAGCTTCATGTCTTATAATTTTTGCGCGCGCGCGTGTGTGTTTTTGTATATTTTTGTTCATACTTTTATTTATAGTGAGCACGTGGGAACTGGTATTGCCACTATAATATATAAATTAATCCAATCCAATTGTTTTTTTGTACTGGGCCGTATTTTCTCTCAGCTCACGATTGCTTAGTTGTAGCAATTTACTGTCAAAATTTGTTATTTTGTGAGTTCTGATCCGGATATCCGGGTTGATGTGGTGCTTTCTTTGCGACAGGAGATTCAAAAGTCCCACCGTTTGAATGCAACATCAGCCAGCAGCTAGCTTGTGTGCTAGCTAATTCTCAATGTTGTTGTTGTTGTTATGTGTCGAACCCACGTCGCTACTACAATGTCACAACGACCGGATGAGAACCCGAAACGAGAGACTTTGTTTTCATTTGAGCTTTTGGTGGAATACATTCGAATTAACAGTGAAAAGGAGATCTCCGACCAGCTCGCTGTTGGAATACGACTGTTGGACTTTCCAACGCTGCTCATTTATCCGCCTGAACTGAGAGGAGATAATAGAAATAATCACCTACAGCATGAAAAGGACAAGCGATGGGTATATTCGTTTAATAGAGGCAAGTCGTGTTTTTTCGAAATGAATCTCGACTCTCTGCACAGGAAACTCACCAACACCCCTCTCTATGTTATGATTCTCGATGTGAAAGACGAGATACCCAAATTATTAGGGACGTCCCTCATCTCGTTGGCTTCCATCATTAACAGAATCAGACACGACTCCATTGAACACGATGTTGTTAGTTGCTCATCTTTTGGAGAGAGAGGGTCCGTGTGCGTAAAAAACCTTGCAGAGGAGCCAGTTGGAGTTATTTCACTGAGTTACAAACTGCTAATGGTGGGTGACAGTCTACCACCGCATGTGACAAAAAACATACCGGTCTCCAGTAAACAATGTGCTCAAGAAGACATCCTGAAGAAGAGGGCAAATGAAAAATTACGTTCTGGCTCTATGGGAGTTAAGTTTCCCACGCAGGACAATTCTGAAGATGGATGGAATAATGTGGAGAAACAAGCTGTGTTCACCCAAACTGAACATGACCCAATAAGCCAAATTCCTCACACAGTCCAAGAACATAAGAACTTGGATGAGGACCTAACTGTGTTTTGTCCCCCATGTCTGTACTATTGCAATTCTGGCAAGGAAAAACGTAAACCCCAAGGAAGTGAGTACAGATTAGTTCAATGCGAGTCACCAGTGGTATCACACAAAGCGACATTCTCCGACAATGAAAGTGGAAATTCCTTAGCAACGGACCAGGCATTGCAAAATGAGCCTAACGTATCTGCAAGTGTCACTCCAAAAGGCCTCGAGGAAGCTCTGAGACCACTGCCTCTCCTTAATGCTCTTTTTCTTGAACTGTCACAGTTAAATGTCCACAACCTGCACCAGCAGCCTCTGTCGAATCATCCAGACTTGGCCTGGATATATAAAACAGCTTCTCCTGAGGCTTCGGGCAGACAATGGAGCACACCGAAAACAAGACCAGAGCACGAAAGCAAGGTGGACACCAATTCAAAACATTTGCATTCCCCCAGAATAGTTTTGCCCCAAAGTATGAAGGCTGAGCCCAAAGAATCAATGCAAAACAACCAATTTGAGGCTTTAATTGACAGTAAACCACACAGGAAAAAGTTAATGTACAGAACAACCAAAACATACAATCTAAGGCGGCAAAAAAACTGCACTGTAGTGAAAAATCGTGACTGTATGGCATTACACACAACCAATCAAACACGGTTAAGTGCAAGTAAAGGAGAGAAAAAAGTCAAAAGTTTCATTCCTAAAGAAAATACGAAGACGCAAAAAACGAAAGAGGTCTCTGTGGTGGAGGATACAACAAAGCAAAAACATGAAGATAGATCAAAGTTGGAAAGTCCTAAGCAAGAACTAGACACTTCATCCATTTCTCTCTCTTGTCTCGATGATGATGCCACAAGCAACCAACTCCCCAAAATGATCCTGACGTGGACTAAATCAGAGAGCCAAATCATGAAACTGGACTCTCGCAAAAGTAGTAGGCACAGCAGCCACAAGTCTGTAGTGTCAGACTCTGACAAGGAAGAAGAATACGCAGACGACTTTAACAGTCTTGAGGCCAGCGATGCGGACACATCCAGTAGTCCCGAGTCTGCCAAGTCGAAGCCTTCAAGGCCTCCTTTTCTCACTTCAGATTCAGACTCGGAACCCGTTAAGAAAAAAACCCTCCTCCCAGCGCCCATTAGAGGTCACAGCCCCGTGCGGCGGGTTCTGAGAGGCACGCACCTCATCCAGCCTCGAACACAAGACTCAGCACTCAGCTTCTCTTCTGAAGATGGATCAGCCTCCATGCAAATGGGATACTCCAAGAAACAAGAAAAGGAAGAGGACGCTGGAGTTACGTCCCCAAGAAGCCTAAAGAGTGAGAGCAGCAGCCTCGTTTGGCGAGGTTCTTCAGACTCCATGTGCTCTGATCCACTGGAGGCTAAGGAACTGGAAGATGACCTTGGATCCTTGGACTTTAGAAAAGAGTATCAACATATATCTGAGCTTGCGGCCTTCAAGCTCCCTGGTTACACAATGTAAACACAGAGCACCACAAAAATAAATACATGGGCTTTTAGTATTGTATTGAGTATTGTTTACATATGATTGTGTTTGAAATAAAGATATTTCATTTAGGAAAATACTCAATTATGCAACTGTTTTCTTTGAATATTTCACATCCATTTGTTTGCAGTATATATTTATATATAATATATCTATATATGAATAGAGTGTTTTAGGTCATGCTGCTTTATCCTTTATGCAGTACACCTCTAAGAACTATTTTTTAAAAAGTTTCCATGTATTCCAAGTATTTCCTAACCATTGAATTAAAACTGCTCAAATATATAAAAAAAAATCATACATGCTCAAATGTTAAATTGCTTTTCCAAAATCAGGCGGCGTTTCCAATAAGTCTAACATGATCAATGTTTTCTGACTGCGTTTTCAGTCGTTGAAGATATTTCTACGCATGCGCGGTCTTTGTTTGCGGAAGTGAACCAGTGTGGCAGAAGGGAGCGACCAAATGCTCAGGCATGTGTTTTTGACAGGACCGCCAGGTAACAGTTCACACGTTAGTCTCACCATATTCAAGAAACTTATTAACAGCGACTAAAATACCAAAATAAAGAAAATTTAGATGAGGCCAGTATAATCAATTTTTTTCTCCGATCAGAGTTTACGATCAACTCGTTCAGTACTAAAGATCTGCTAACCCTTTTCTTCCCACAACTAAATTAAAGAGGAAATATATTGACAAACAGAATAAGTTATTGTAGTAAGTCTGTTTTCCTTAACGAGCTGCTAATGTCCATAGTGTGAGCGAAAGATGCACGGATTTACAACGTTATCAGGTGTCCTCGTTTTACGACGGTTACGAACAGCGCACCTCGAGTAACGTCACAAAAAGGCACGCACAGTTAAAGTTGTAGTCTACATTTGATTGTTTTATAAGCATAGCCAAGCGTTTCGCCTATCAATATTAAATTTAATTATAACTTGGAGAAACTAAGTGAAATTAGATTTCCCTCAGCATCCTGATTATATTTATGGCACTTTATGACAAAATTCTGGTTATGTCACCACCATAGGAACAAAACTCCATTGTAAACTGAGGACCACGTACGTGAGAATTTTCCATGAGTTAAACAGTATTCTTGTTGCAGGTGTGGGTAAAACCACTCTGGTCCAGAAGACGTGTGATGCGCTAGTGTCCTCGGGTCAGTCGGTGGAAGGCTTTTACACGGAAGAGGTCAGGGAAGGAGGCCGCAGAGTGGGGTTTGATGTGGTCACAGTGAGTGGCGAAAGAGACCACCTGTCCAGAATCAGGTCGAAGGAATGTCAAACAAGCTGCTCTTTTTGATGTTGTGTTTGAGTAACCCCGGCATGCATTTCATCCCGCAGAGATGTTGCTGGTGACTCTCATGGCAGACGGGAGTACAAAGTAGGACAGTATGTTGTGGATTTACCTTCATTTGAACGCCTGGCCCTCCCCCTCTTCAAGAAGGTACACCACACACTGCCGAGTCTGATTTCATCAACAGATCATAGCTGCCTTTTATTCCTGCTTAACAAATCATCAAACCTTTTGATTTTTCTCAAACCAAAGAGCATAATTGGAAGCCTGCATAAATTCCAGAGTGACATTTTTAGTAGCAGTGGTGCCGTCTGGCTCTCTTTGACCATGAATATCCTGCTTGTAAAGTGAGCCCGGAGCGCCGCCTACACATTAGCTGTAAAGAAAGGTGTCATGGTGCTGCGTTTTCTTTTTATCTCTTGTAAACGTTTCTCTATAATCATAGTAAACCATGGTCTGCGTACTACCGTGTCGTATTCACATGCTAACATGATGACATTTTTCCTTTTGTTAGACTGACAAAATGTTTGTTGTCATGCATTTAATACAGTAGTGATAATTAATTGGCTGTTCATTAAAGAAATGAAGCCAATTTGGATTGCCGTACTTGACAGAAAACCAGCATAAGCCTTGTTACTTTGGTCTCAACTCATTTGTGGCCTGATGAAGAACAACAACATATCAGCAAAAGTGTAAGCGGGTTTTTTATTTTCTCAGAAAGACTTTGCAAACTTTTGTCTTCTTTGCGGAATACCCTCCTAATATGTGCTCTTGCACAACCACTCCTCCAGGTCATAATGCAACAATCACCGTCACGATAAATGTCCATCTTATCGCTCTAATGTTCTTCATTCACATCATGGCTCCAGCCTTGCTGTGAAGATTACGCATATTCTCCCAATGCTCGCGGGAGTTCTTTCCGAGGACTCCCGGCTTCCTCTCACATTCCAGAAACATGCATGTCGTGTTAATTGAAGACTCTAAATTATGTGTGTTTGAATGGTTGTTTTGAATGTTCGTGCCCTGTGATTAACTGGCGGCCAGCCTAGGGTGTACCCCGCCTCTTGACCAAAGTCAAATGGGGATATGCTCCAACTTGTCCACAATTATAACGAGGATAAGTCAAAAATGGACAAAATGACACCACCGGCATGGAAAAAAAAAAGTTCTGAACTTTCAGCCCTTGCCCCTCGCATTGTTTTATTGCAACCCGCTGAATGAAAGTAAGTAGTGGGTTTACATACAATACACAGAGAATACTTTGGTGGTGTGATTGTTCTCTCCTATGCTATAGAGCAGGGGTGTCAAACTCATTTCTTGTGCGGGACGCATTGTCGTCATAGCTTCTTTCGGAGGAACATTATGACTGTCAACCCAAATAAATGTATGAGCACCTCATATTATATACAGCAAAAGCTACAAAACAAACTGACAAATAACCAAATCAGACGAGTAAAAACTGGTCAAGTATTAAAAAAAAAGATACTATTAAAAGTGAAGACAATTTGCAGTTCTAGTAATGACACACCAATTAGATGCACAATTTGTCTTTGCGGGCCACATGAAATGATGTGGCGGGCCGTATCTGGCCCCCGGGCCTTGAGTTTGACACCTGTGCTATCGAGCGATACTACAAAACTGCTGCATCAGAGACATAACAGATCAACATGTCTGCATTTGCTTTATACACAGAACGTAAAATTCTGTGCTATCCTGTGTCCAGGTGAGCCCAGAAGACGGAACTAGTAAGAAAGTGTTTGTCCTTGACGAGATTGGGAAAATGGAACTCTTCAGCCAGCCGTTCATCAAAGCGGTGAGACAGACACTAGACGGCTCTTCTTGCACGATCTTGGGCACCATTCCCATCCCCAAGGGGAAACCGCTCGGCTTGGTGGAAGAGGTGCGCATGAGGAGCGACGTCAAGATCTTCACTGTGAGTACAAATACTATACAGTTGCTAGGAAAATGGGGTTGGGAGGGAGAAGGATATGTAGGTCAGTTTTAAGAGTTTCTTGTAGGGACCATGTTTACATTCTATCGCAGACACATGTATGTTGTGTGTTGGATAGACTAGAGCCATTCCCTGCATGATCCTAAACCGATAGCAGGGTTAACATCAAATCATGCGTGACTGATTAAACAACAAAGGCTTGACTGAAATGTCCAAATAATAATCATGGGGGACCCCATTATAGATATTGTCATGCTAAGTACCAGTATTTACTTATCCTGCACGAGGTTACAGTATTGAGCAGTGTAACCTCATGATGAACCGTTTCTCCCTTTGAGCGTGATCATCATCCATTGTATGTTTGGCGTTCATCATCAAATACCGTTTGTTTAGCTTCTCAAAGCAATATTCATTGTTTGTTGTCCCGCCTAGGTGACAAAGGAAAACAGAAATGCCATCCTGCAAGATATTCTCTCAGCACTTCGGGAGGGTTTAAAATAGTAACGCAAACACAACTTTAGGAAGGTAAACTTGCAATTAAATTCACCTGATACCGTATTTTATTTTTAAAGTATGCGTCCATGTATTACAGCAGATTTGTGACTTGTTCAACGGGTGCACAATTTTTAGTTTCGCATTGTGCCTGCTCTCAATGGATTCAGTGCAGAATGATTGATGGGTCGCATAGCAGTGCATTGCATTGCCTTGTGTTGTCAAATTGCTAGTTTTCACAACTATTCCTGCACATGTGCAATCATTTTGATTATCCCCAATTAAAGACAAACGCTCATTAGAAATCAATCAACATACTGTGCAATATTTTTTGTATTTGAATGCTTTATCATTTGGATAATAGGAAAATAAATGTTTTGGTTCTCAGTTGTTTAGGGTTTGGCTTACATGCTTCTCCATTTTGAACTTTATACACACACACACACACATATGAATAATACTCGATGGATATTGAACCATATGTCATAAACCTCCAAAGTTCTTCTTTTTTTTTTTTTAAAGTTGAAAGCCAGCTTTATTGGCCCCTTTTCCAAAGAGTGTCCGGTCATTTCAAAGTGAAACTCGAATTTTGGCTTATTTTTAGTATCACTTGCGTAAGTGATGTAAGCTGTCAGGCCAGCCGCAGTGAGAGCAGCCAGCTGTGATGTGCGTCAGACATACTGCTGCGCCAGCATCTGCTCTTTGGCCACCTCTGACGTCTCGCCAATGGTTGGCACTCCAAAGCGGCGTTGCAATGGTGCCGCTTCTGTTGCGGTATGATAGTGTGTGTTACTTGGGCGTATATTTAAAGGCTGATTGGCGTTGAGGCAGTCCACAGTGAGGTGGCACCCGCCACTCTGGATTGGCAAGCAGACTGCTGCATGGGAGCAGAGGGATTATATAAGAGTGACCTTTTCCAGGTTTATCCCCTAAGTGCTGTCTGGATACCTTTTGATGTGTCATGATGTGATTATATGCCACGGTGTACTTTTTGGGTTTTTTTCTAAGCTTGAGGCATATTGATGACACTGCATAAAGAGCCTGCCATCATATTCAGCATTTTCACGCTCACCCAAAGTTACCGGAAATAGGCCTCAGTCTACCCACAATGCTAGCGCTAAGGCTAATGGATGGAAGATGGAACATCAACACAATGTGTTTAGTGACACTTCCCTGATGTGGCCATACCATGGCCGCTCTTTCAATACTATGAATACCACATGTGACCATCTGTCCTCGGTGATTTGAAAGCATTAATGTTCCTTAAGCTTGGGCAGCATCGTGTTAAAAGCCACGCCGAATGGATATGCCTTAATATCCATATCTCCGAGGTACATTTGCTCCAAGCTGTGGGACAGATGTCTGTCTGCCACCTCGCTTTCTTTATCCCTTCACACAGAAATTCAAGGAGCTTACTGACAATCTAGGACAAAAGAGATCTTGCAATGAGAGAAATGGGACTTGAAGATATTGCCGTCAAAATATGCTGGGTGACAGCTGTGCCAACATAGCATTGTTACTTTTTTTAGGAGGATTTTTGTCACGATTTATCAATTTCCAGATGTCTTAATAAAAGGCCTGATATTCTATCAAAAAAACTGCCAAGGATGAATAATTACAGCGCACTTAATATCCGATTAATATCCACAACAACTTATTGTGTCTTCTGTTTTTATTTGATTCAAGTGTGATCCAAATGAATTGTGGGATGAATTAATTACAACCCCTTTAATTAAGTTGGATTTTCTTTTTCAAATTGTATCCCATATGAGACCCTTTGAAAGCATACGCAGAAAGAATTTATTAGAAGCGTGTGCAGGCTGTGACTTTTCATTTTCTCCCCTCCACTAAAACAGATAGTAGCAGCGACCTGAATGTCCAAAAGGGTCCAAAGACTTAAATGTCATTCGACCTGGGTCCTTAACCACTATGCAAAGCTGCTTCCCATCTTAGTGATTCCTAAACCGCTCTTCCCATTCCATCATTTTAACAGGCTCACCCCAAAGGTTGCAGCCGTGGGGTGCGGATAGGCTTGAGTTTCCCAAGTAAGATTGTTGTTTGCCGCTTTTATCCCTCATCTCACCCGAGCCTTAAATCCAGCAACAAGTGGCGGTGACACAACAGCAGAGTACGTTATAATGTCAGTAAAGGGGGGAGGGGGTTAAGCCTTCGCGGTGGTAACTCAAGTCAGCATATGACACAGAGGTCAGAGTTCACAGGTTGAGTACAAGGATCAGAGCAGGGATGATTACTAGATAGGCTTTTGTCTCTGTGGGTTGCAAACGATGTGGCTGTCATGTAAAACTTGGTTGTCTTCATTGTGGTTACAATGTCATGCTTTTCCAGTGAGTTCAGGAATTTCATTTAGACTTAAACACTCAAATGCCCCAAGTCCTCAAAGAAGAGAATCTGCAAATCATCACTCTTCTCTTTTTAGTTGTTTTCAACGCAACAACCAGGTGTCCAATATTTTTGCACATGTTGTGGACCTGATGTAAGTACGCAGTTTTAAAAGTACATCGATGTGACACATGAATGTACTGTAGCTTATGTACATTAAACAAACTGCTGTGTGAGTCATGCAGCAGTCAGAAATGTGATAATGGTTCTCAGATTGCTGACCTGCAATGATGGATGCGCCTGCCAGTTTAATTTGGCACATATGGACCGCAAATACAGATCTGTCTCTATTTCGTATGTTACTGCAAAGGCCGTGTGCATGTATGCATGTTTAAAAGCCAAATTTGGGCAACTGACAGGTGAAGCATTTGTTGGAGCAAAACAAAAAGTAAAATGCATATCTTATTTTGGAGCAGCTGTTCTGCACCGTCAGGGCAGATGTGAGGTGACCTTTTATTTGTATTCGAAAATTTCAAGTGTATCCCTAGATGTTAGTCTTAAAATAATTGTCCTCTATATTGAGATTAAAAGGTTGAGGAACTCCAAAACAAATTCCTAAACCTTTTTTGCAAATTTGATCCACACTAATAATGACTAATATACTTTTTTTTTTTTAATTACAGATTAAAAACACAACTGCATGAAATCATTACTGTTAAGTTGTTTTATTATGAAAATTCGCTGTAACAAAGCATCACAAGCAGTATCCAACTGCAGGTTTTAGTGTAAGAAGAAATTAACGAGTGCAAAACACACAGGAGGGAAACAATTGTGGGCACCACTGTAATGACTTTAGTATATTGTACGTAAGTGTTATTACTTTAGTATGCAAATGTTCTTTCAAAATGTACTTCCCGCAGTGCTGTTTTGTACACACACTGATAAAAGACAAACAACATATCCGTTTATTTTCTTTCTTTGCCGTTTATCTTCATTGGGGGAGCTGGAGACTATCCCAGTTTAGTTTGTGTGGGAGGGATATACCCAGGTCAAGGTCTAGTTATCAGTTTTAGAAAGGCTTCTGAAATTATATGTTGTTAATGATTCTTAAAGAAATGTGAAGACTTAAATCACGTTAATTATTTTCTACAATAATTATCAGCTTGAATTAAATGTGTAAGTAACATCAATAAGCATCACCATTTATGCAAATCTCTGCAAATGTTTCCATTTTCAGCGAACAATTATTTTTTTTTAACAGGCCCACAGGCAATTCATGTGGTCCTCGAAGGCAACCCGGATTAAAGCGTAAATGCATGTTTTTGGTATTTGGGAAGAAGTCTGAGTACCTGCAGAAAACCCAGGCAAGCACAAAAATGCTAACTCCACTATTTATCGTGCTGCCTCATAGAACACAAAAAAAATGTAAAATGAAGACAAGCGGCAAACTAAACTACATAGCACACACGGTATCAAAATCACACAGAAATCTCACACATTCAAATAAAACTGCGAAAGCAACTCTGAATATAAATATAGTCAGTAGTAGATAATACTCATAAAAACGTGCACTGCACATTAGAGCGACCGGTGCAAAGTCACACGTCCTTTTTGCCAAAGAACTTCTTAAAGACTGATTTGTTGCCAGGCCGGGGCTGGCTGGTGTAGCTCGTGGGTGGCGAGGCGTTCCGCTGCCATCCGGCTACCATCACCGGTGGCACGCTACAGGTCTCACTGTCCATTGACTTGTCTCCCAGCACTAGTGTCACACTGTAGTTAGACCCTTTCTCCAGACCTCCGCAGTTCCGCTGCGTGGGTTTGATCTTCTGATAGGTTGCTAGGAGACACACAGAACGCAAATAGTCGACACTCTCAGACGACGTATTGTCAAGGTCATTCAGGTTAATAGGCGTAAACTAACCAGAAGTGAAGGAGTGGGAGGGAAACTTGCTGCTCGGCCAGTCCTGATTGCTGTGTGGAGGAGACGGATGGGAGGAAGAGGTGTTGTCTCCACTTCCTCCCTGAGTCATCATCTGCTTACAGCTGCTGCCATCATAATCATCATAATCATCATCTGTGAAAGAACAAGAAGGAAACCGAAAAGGCAGAAATGAAGCGATGTGCATGAGTCACAATGACGTAAAGGAGCTAGTCGTGGCATGCAAGCTCCCTCTAGTGATACTTGAGAGAATCACGGAAATAAATGTTCAAACTGCATTACAATTTTGTTTGTAAAATCCAGTACAATACATTTGTAAAGCACAGTTTGGTTGGAAGAAGTTTGTACTTTATATTAATGTAAAAACTCTGTTCCGATCCCTCTCACATATAATTCTAAAACCGTTAGAGACCAACAATATACTTATATTCAACTATTTTACTTATTCATGATGAAAATTACTACTCTCTAATTGTTATTAACTTGTTGTACTTTTAATTATACACGTGCTTTTTCATGTTAATATCTATAATAATAATAATAAATAGTAGTATAACATAGCCAGTGTTATTACAAGTCATCAAGATCTTAATAAAAATAAAAAACCCCAATGGCAATGACAGAACTGAGCATAAAACACATAAAATGATTTAATAAACTTTTGAGAGATAAAACCGCTGCCATGATTTTGCCAAACACTGAGACCTACTACGCTACTGTATTTTAATGTTTGTCGTGGTGTATCTTTATAGACAGCCAAGTAGTTGTATTTATTTATTTATTTGTTTATATATTTATTTAACCGGTGTGGAAAATTGAATTACTAATATTTTTTCAGTACAGGTGAGCAGTAAAACAATACTTGGGCTCCCTCTAGCGTTGAAGATCATAACTGCAATGACTCACCCTATTATGACCATCTAAAAGACAACTCCCTTAAAATGTGTTTTTAAAGGATCAGTTGTGTTAAATGGATATTTTTGTGTTCAGCAATCATAATAATAAAATAATAATACATTTTAAGTCTTAAGTCTATCTGTCCCAATCATTTCGCTCAACTAAAAAAATGTATTTCATTACAAACTGTATCTGTAAAAGTTGAAATCTTAATCTATTGTCTCATAATCATCTTTTGTTTACTTGGCATTTCTGATATTTATATACGTCTACAGCAAAACTAGAGAAATCCCTGTTTCAATACTTTTGGAGTAGAGTGCACAATTTCTATACATAGAAGACTCAAGGGCCTTACTGCAGGAGTGTCCATGTGTGGATGAAATGCTCGAATGTTCCTCCATACGACTGTGCGGCAAGCACGTGAACTCTCTGGAGAGGACAACCATGTCTCTGGCTCGGTTCAGGGCTTTCCGTCTGGGAAACGTGGAGGTGACATCATGCTGGGAGGAGCAGTAGCATTTGGCCAGACCATAACAAGCTGAGCACAGAGGGGGGCTTCTGTTGGGAGGGACAGATGTTTTCTTTCCATTACAGAGTATTCGTTGCAAGAGCAATGCTGTTAGGTTGGACAGGATCTTTTCTTACAAGGAAATGGGGACGTCTTGAGCTACTGGGTCGCTTGATAACGCAGACACAGACTGACTTGCACCTTTTAAGATAGAACGAAAGATTAAATTGCATTGTCGTCTTACAGACATACTGTAAATCTCTTTACCTGTGATTGCTTGTATTTTGTTCATCCATGTATTCATCAGAAAGCGTGACGAGGCATTGAACAGATATTCAGAGCCATCACGTAACCTGAAGGCCACAAAAGTTGGAGATATTCAACGGTCCACTTTGTTCACTCAGTTAACCTCCTTTGTTACATCTGAAATCATTGTAATGCATTATGTTTTACGAGCTTACCTCAAACGGAAGCAGTTTGGTTTCTTGGTGTACTCTGGTGCAGATGAACACTCCGCTCCCGTGAGGTTCAGCGGGAGGCCACATGCAGAACTCTGCAAGGCAGCAAAGGTTGACCACTACTGAGCGTGTATTACTGTCTGATTTTATTATTCATGGATATTGTACTCACCCTCAGTGTTTCCTTTCTATCCTGATAGAAGCATAAGGTGTGACGATATAAGACCGTATGGTATGAATTCCAGCCTCTGGAGGCAGCCTGTGGAAATAAGATAAAAGTATGCTGCTGACTGGGGACTTTACACTTGCTGACCGTGCTCACTTGAATAACAAATGGAAGCTTTCTTACTTTCTTTCCTCCAAGTTGAAGCTTTTGCTTCCTCTCGAGAGTTCCCTCCATTGATTGCTGATCAGGATTTTCATTCTAAAAGGCGTTATAAAAGTGATTCTGGTTCTTTCAATCGAAGGAGACCAATTTCTGCTGCAAAAAGATGCTTTTAATCTTACTAGGGTAGCGCAGCGCCCTCTTGTGGCCGTTGACGCGTCCTGCATATCCATGGGTTCAAAGTTTGGAGCATCCTCGTTTTGGTAACAGAAACCGTTTGACTGACGCTGTTGAGAAGAAAATGTAAATAACAGCCATCCCAAAATAAACATAAAATGACGTTTTAAATGATGATTTATATTTACTACTATTTATCTTTTCATGACAGTATGTAGGGAATTTAGATTAGAAAGTATTCCTACTTAAAACTGCTTGGTGATTATGTAGCGGAAACAGAACATTGTGGTTGTCAGTATTTTGGAAACTCTTTTATGCTGATTTTAACTAACATTAAATGAGTAGTGTCACATCGGCCAAAGAACAACTATTAAATTTGGAAGCTGAACTACTTGGCAGTGCCTGAGAAAACATTTTTTTTTTTTTTTTTATATTGGTTTTGGCAGAGGCCTGAACTCTGCACTATGCTGGGAAAATGTGTGCAAAATAAAACAAAAAGTCACATTAACAGAAGTAAGATGAATTGATTCAACAAATCAGGTCAGCATGATCACCTTACCTTTGAACTAGCTGTGTGTTCGCCAATCTCCTTCCCATCTTTTGACTCTTCCTCATCTTCCTCCTCTCTGTATTGGTAGACATATTTCTGACTGTCACCAACATCTGGAAGTTTCAACTGATCTGCAGCTGTTTCGTTCACAACCACTAAGGTCTTGTCAATTTGATCCCTATTTGGAAAAGCTGCCCAGGACCTTCTGTCTCTTACAGTTTGCGGCGGGCCCTGGAAACTCAGCTCCTTGCTGCCACCCAGGAGGCTCTGGATGTTAGACGGCAGCCTGAAGTCAGCCACAAAGAGGTTGGGTTCTGAAACCGTGGCCAGGTTTCGATAGAGATTAGCGGGCAGTTTGCTGGTGCATGAGCTGGGAGTGGGCTCACTCGGCTGATCCGATGAGATGGGCTCGTCTTGTCGAGGCTGGTACATGATATCTGAACAGATACTCTGCCTCAAATTGCTAGTTTGATTCCAGATGCCTTCCAGCTCTTCTTCTTCCTCCTCAAACTGTTGATGGTCCAGGTGGACATGGTCTTGTTGTGGATCTTCTTTGGGTTTTGAAGCGCCCACATTTTCTGTCATCTTCATGTGATCAACGCGTCCTACTTGAAGGGACAAGAGCCTCCCAACCATTCCGGTAATCTGGAGATTATCTGGACAAGATGCATCAGGATGAAGTTTGATGCTGCTGGAGCTGGAGATACCCGAGTCTACCGAGTCTTGACGAACATTGATAGTCGATTTGACATTGACAATCATATGAGAAGCTTGGTGTGGACACTGTCCTGGCTTCTCATCATGTACACCTCGTGTGATTGCACTTTTATGGTACTTGTGTCCATTGAGGTCCCGAATAAGTGTACGGACATTTGGGCACTGGTGTTTAGGAGCCGCAGGGCCTATGGCTAAAGTCGCTTGATTCACATAAATAGGAGGTTGGGAAAACTTGCAGGTGTCATCCTCGACAGTTTTGAGTCCTGGTGACTTTTCATCCTTTTCCTGCTCGGCATCACCCTGCAGGTTGAACTGCCTTTTGGACGAACAAGATGCCAACCGAGCCTCTTCTTTTTCTGGAGGAGGTGTGTGGAAATAGCCGTCATTATCAGGCAAGTCTTTCACAACCTCTGTAGACATCTGTGTCCCAGAGCTGATTGCGGCTCTGCTAGCAGCGTTGCCTGGCGACGATCGGATTTGTTTGAATGAACTTAATTCTGTGTGCCGTTGGAGGTTCGGATCTGGATCATTCCGGGAAACCTTATTGGATTCTGGAGGAGCTATAGTTATGATTTCCTGAATGCTAGGGATGAGAGTCATGTCCTTTGTCAAGTCGAAGCTCAACACAGAGCCCAAGGAAAGAAATCTGCAGCGGCCTGCCCCTTGGGTGGAGGGGACCGGTCCCTCTGAAACAGCATATGGAGTAATAGCGTCCTCTCCAGTACACTCGAACTCTCTCAGTGGCGGATTCTTTATGCCTTCCATAGAGTCAATTCCATCCCCGCACTGTGGCGAGCTTTTCTTCCTTCGACCGTCTTTGAGTGGCCAGGTACGCGTGTCATAAGTGACCGTCTCACCGGCATAAAGGGGCTCATCTGCTTCCTGGTCGACACCCATGACTTTCTGGATGGTATGCCTGCGAGTGTCGTGCTTTCTCTTCCTCTTCTGGCCCATTCGCTTAAGGCTGCAGAATATGGAGTTGTTGATATGTCTTCCATTCAAAGGGTGGAAGGATACGCTAGTCTGAGGTGCTTGCGCTGTGGAAGGTGGTGAAAAGGAGGATGGCGAGGCACTAGAGGAGGCCGAGGATGTCAAGCGGCTCTTTTGACGCGGGAGAGAGATACTTTCGTACACCGGGGCCACAGCTGAGTTGTTATCCTTGACATGGAAGTAAGTACTCACCTACGAAGAGATAGAGAGACGTGTGAATGTTTTTTTCTTCCCTCCCATCAGAGATATGTTGCCATTTTACAGTCACCAAAGAACTAGATCTCATGTGTTAATGATAGAATGAGCACTGAAAAAATCCAAAGCATGACTTATATTTGTGTGCGAACATTCAACCTATTTATTTATATGAATTTAATATTATCATGCAATTTGTTAAGTGAAAGCAAAGGGAAAAAAAAGGAAATCTGCATCTTTTGGAAGACCAAGGTGCAAGAGCACCAAGAAACTTATTTCGTGATGTACTGTGAATCAAAAGTGACTGTCCCTGAGCTACAAACACATCTGTGTGGGGACATCTGGAACTGTGGAGCAAAAAAAACCCAACTAAAAATGGAACCTAAGCTACTTTGAAGCTGTACTTAAGGTTGGAAAGGAGAGAAAAAGCAATAAAGTGGGAAACTAAAAACCATTTAAAGAGGTCCGGGAAACTTTACTGAATCCGTCATCACGACAACATCCGAGTTACAAGAAGTTTGTTGGTAAAACGATAACCATCATACTTAAGAAAAGCAAGCTTATTTTTTCTTTGCTGTTGTTGACATGATGATGTGCTGACTGGTGGATATAAATTCAATATGTTACACGGTAGTTGACATTAAGCAGACCGAGTGAGAGGATTTTTTTTTCTC
The DNA here is from genome assembly GCF_033458585.1 of Syngnathus typhle. Lineage (NCBI taxonomy): Eukaryota > Metazoa > Chordata > Actinopteri > Syngnathiformes > Syngnathidae > Syngnathus > Syngnathus typhle. The sequence continues at coordinate 9,950,740 of NC_083745.1, forward strand.
AGCCTGCAAATATGTTCGACAGTGAGCGGGTCAGCCAGCCCACATTGATCTCTCCTGTTTTTGTGTATGAGCTGTCTGTGAATATGAAAACTGAAAACCCTCCCTTCTCTCATGATTTTTCTTTCTTCGTAAGTACCGTACTGAAAAAATATTACTGATGTCGTCAGTGACCTGCCCACATCAACTTGACTTTCATCACAATGCGATCGACGTAAATCAAATCTGAAGTCATACCAGCTCATGGTTATATCGTAAAAATAACACACCCCTATTGTCCTCCCGTAAAATATCGCTCCAGTTATTGTGCGTCATTAAAGCCGAATTTATAGGCTTCTTGTTTGCATCTATGAAGTTTGTGAGAGGAAAATTCTTAGCACTACCAATAAATTGTATTTTCACGTTTTTCGAACTGACACGTGAACATTAACCAAAAACAGAGATTTGTGATGCCGTGAGTAAAATAATATTTTGTCAGCAATAAGGTTTTCAAATATTTCGTCCAAGTGTAAAACGTCTCATCTTGGCAAATGGATTCCAACACGGGGAAGCTGCAGGGCCGGCTGCACCTTATACGGTGTAAATAACTCCACACAGCATGCAGTCTCAGCACACTTGAAGGCGAGCGCAGCATGCGTTGTCAATTCACACCCTGCAATTTACCTCGTTTGCACTCTGCCGATAAATCTTTTTCTTTCGCTTTAAACTACCCAAAGTATTTTCCAAAAGCCCCTGGCAGCGCTTCCAGAATTTTTTACAGGCAGGCGCACTGGGCTAAAGGAGAGAGTGGGCAAAAAGACGATATATGACGGCCAAAACAGAATGAGAAATGAACAAAAAGCAGATAGTCAAGGAGAGGTGCTGTTGCGATGTCTGAAAAGCCATTTGCTGGATGACCCAAAACTATAACTGTACTGACCCTGTGGAGAGCCTCCGAAGTTTCTTCGACATCATCAATCCAAACAGGTCGATCGTCCACCTGCACCTGGCTGTCCCCTGTGTTACCAAAGCTGAGAATGAGGTTGACCATGCTCCCTAAAGAGGAACTGCTGGGCTCCTTAATGACCGTGACGGCCGGTGTGGGAGACTCTGATCGTTGAGTTATACTTTTCATGACCTCATAATCATCTTCTAACTGCTTCTCTTTTGGTTGTCGTGCATGTCCAGCAAACCTTTCTGAGCTCTGGCTGTCTTCTCTCGCCTTGGATTTGCTTTCGTCTGAGATGATATTCAGAGACTGGCAGAATTTGTAAGAATTTGTTGACTGTTAAAAAAAGAAGCCAGAAAAAAGCCAATTAGTTATTACAAATATTTTCATTTGTTTTAAACAGTGAGTGTATCTTGAGCAAACGTTTAAAATTTCAGGTGATTTTTTTGCAACCGTACCTCTGATGGGGAGCACAACGTGGCCTCGGAGTAAATGTTATCTATTGGGGACTCCTGCATACTCTTTTTGTCATTCCACTCTTGTTTCTTTGCTATCCAGTGCACAGAAATCCACCCAAGCATACTCCGCAGTTCTTCTATCCGCTCTCCTACCTGGAACACATTACTAAGGGTCAGAAGGAAAATCATCCGATGATCCAGTAATACATATAAAACCCAGCTCACCATCTGAGTGAGATGGTGTTCTTTGTCTAAAATGTTTCTCCCAGATGCTGCCAGCTGGTCAAACTCTTTAAACTTCTGCTCAATTTGTATATCGAGCTCTGCGGACTGCAGGCTTTGTCCATCTTCCCTCAAATGCAAGGTATCGGAGAAAATGCATGACCGGGTGTCCTCTGTCCATGAGCTAGTCACAGAAGTGGAGGTGAGGTAAGAGTTGTTGGAAGAGACAAGGAACAGACTTGTGAGGATAGTCATTCGCAGAATATGAGAATGACCAGACCTCCACCCAAAACAGACGTACATTAGCTTGTCAGATTCAGACCAGGAAATGAGTTAGAACTTCCTGAACACGTCACATTTTAAGTTAAGAACTTTGCTCTATACTTTTTATAGATGACAAAACGAAATATGGCAAGAACATCTGGCCTTAAAGAAGGGCATACCCCTGCAATGAGCTTACATTATTGCGAGGTAGCTCCTGAAGAAGTCTTGGAGATGCAAGAATTCTTGCAGACGTGATTTGAGCTCCACCATACTTTTCCCCAGCTCCGTCCAGACCTTCAGTGTTGCCCGAATCTTGGTCCAAAGTACTCTTTCTGGGCAGAGCTCCTTCAAGCGACAAGCCTGGCTCTCCATCTCCTTGACTTCATCAGTAAGAACTTCATAGTCAATCTGTGAGGATCACAGAATCCCGATTACAGCATAATCTTTGGCACAGTTTTTGTGAGCCTGTACCAGTTCTAATGTTGCCCATGACTTCATATGCTCTCTACAGCAGGGAAAACATATGGTCCACATATGTTTGATCACGCAATAGCAAACAAGCCATCGTGTCCACCTTTTTTTTCTTCCTTTTGACAAGGCGGTAATTAATCGTGTTAAAGGTTCTCTGGGAGCAATACTTTATTGCGTCCGTCTGCAACAGTGAGCATCAAGAACAGTGAGATAGGATTCCTGTCTCCTGACGGTATATTTATTTCAGTTTGTGGGATTAGGTCATTTCTGCTTCACTGGTATCAGGTCCAGATAGTTGTGCGTGTGTGTGCGCACATGACTCATACTGATATTTAGTGTTTCCAAACGTACACCACTAACTCTGTATCCTTCGGATGTGATACACCCATTAAACACACACAGAACAAAATCTGGCAGGTGTATCCTTAATCTAAAGCCATTCAATCAAAAATGATTCAAGACCATATTAGCCTTAGTGAACTTCTGAATTTGCAAAACAATCTTTCGCTCACCTCAAGGTGGGTGTTCCTCTCCTGCAGAGTCTCAAAGTCACAGTTATCTGGCTCACATTGGACAGCCAGATCTGTCTCCTTCTCAAGGATCTCCAGGTTAAGCTCATTGCAGCCGCAGAGGCACTCCTCCAAGCACACAGCCAGTCTGGCTTGCTAGTGTTACACACAAGTCATCATGAGAACTTGTAAAATTGTACTTTTTAGTCATTATTCCTCAGTGAGATAAACATTACAAATGTTATAAGGTGACGTCGATGCCCTTTGACATGTTTATGCGCTATCCTGACGTGCGCTGCATAAATCACATGACTTAAAAGAAAACGCCTCAAAAAAAATGCTCATTTGTGGCCTTTTAAATCCATAGCATGCAAATCAAACCAGATGCTGCTATTTTTTTTTTTGCACAATTGTTGGCATAGAAATTCTTTTAACTGAAAAGCTTTCTACCAATTAATACACAGGTTTCTGGACTTATTCTTCTCTTCTCCAACCTGGCTCAGAAGCTCTTGTATGGATTGCTCGTGACTCTGTGATGGTCCTCTTTCTCCCACTGTGTCATTTAGTATCGCCACCGTTTCTTCTCGTTCCTCCACATGGTCGCCCATGCTCAGATCAGCCTCACCGCTGCTTTGAAGTCCCAGCAAGTCAGGAATTGATGAACGCTTACTGAGGAGAGGCTATGCAAAAATATCTATTATACTTTATGTACTTCAGAATGATTTTTTTTTTCAAGGTACCGTATTTTCCGCACTATAAGGCATACTTAAAAACCTCCAATTTTCTCAAAAGCCAACAGGTCACCTTATAATCAGGTGCGCTTTATATATGAACCAACATTGAGCCACTACTGTCCAAAGTCCGGCCCGTGGGCCAAATGTATATATCTTATATATGGACAAAGTTTTAAAATGGGCCATTCATTGAAGGTGCGCCTTATAATCCGGTGCGCTTTATAGTGCGGAAAATACGGTAGTTCGTATAAAGACAGAGGGGAAGACAAACAGGAAAAAACGGGATTGGAAAAAAGTTATTTGGTATGTCTTACCTGATTGAAGCAATATTGACTGCTGTCAAGCTCTTGACTCTCCTCAAGCTCCAAATGCTCCAAAAACTCAGTCAGCATTTGCTCCGAACTCTGCTGAGTCAGGGCGTTTTGAACACGTTGATATCTGGAAACATTTGAAACACTGGAAAGTCAGGCACACCGAAATAATCACCTGCATTCCCAGTCGAGCGCTTTTCAGCAAGGATATTTGACACACAATGTATCATCGGAGTTTATTTTACTATGCAAGAACCATGTTTTGATGTCGTCATGTGTCACATAAACAAATCTAAATCAGAGCAAGGTTCTACCTACATGAGTGCAGAATTTACTTTTGAGATGGGAAACAGAGCCGTTTGAAAGGATATTTTTCCACATTAAACGGGGTTGAAGTTGCTTGCGTTCAATGTTAATAAATGACACTGGCCCAACTGCGGGTTAGTGAGAGTTTTCTTGAGGTGTCTATTCCAGGCCTTGCTCATTACCTACTCTGAAGAACTTAAATGGAAACTTTTACCACTCTTTGTTTTCTTTAGTCAGTTTGGTGTTCTTTGCAGCCTGGTTTTTATGAGTATAGGTACATCTAATGATACAGCTATATCCCAAGTTGTATTTAGTGACCATGGCAACGACCTTTCATGCTATAAGTCAACCAAAGCATGGAAAGGCTGAGTCTGACATTCATTGTGTGGTGGGGAAGTAGATGTCAAGACAGGTTTAGACATCATGTGCTCCATGAATTAGAAATGACGAAGCCTTAAACGGATGAGCACATCGAAGAAAATAAAAAATCTGTGGTTATTCTGTATTTTTCTGTCTCAATAATAAAACCTCAGAAATAAATGAAATTACAACTGGCAAGCGGAACATTCATAAATCTCCCAGCTATGGGTACAACTTCATTGTTTAAAAAATGACATCTGATCTTACTTTCTGTCCATCTCTTCCATACGCAAGCCATGTGCATGTAGGTGACTGCGGCCATGGAGACGCTCCACCTCTTGTCTGAGCGTATCCAGCTCGAGGCCACGAATGGCTACTTCTTTCACTAGCCGACCACTCTCTCGTTCTTTAATTGACGTGGTTTCAGGGTCACAGGACTCCTTCATGGAAATCTCCGTCGACTCCAGCCCGGTCTCTCGGCTTCCAAGTCTCTGTCGTACTTTAAAAACCTTTACAGTAAAGAAACTGAATGTCAGAGTTTGCGAGAGCTGGACTTTTCATTGCAAGAAACCTGGCCCAGTATAAGCAATAAAAATGTGGCTGGTTTGCCACTTATACTTTGTAAAATACCAAAGTCATATTCACTTAATCATATTTGAGTCAACTTCAGACACAATCATGAACTTTCTCACAAAGAAAAAACATACATAATCATCTGCCATGAGCCCATTCATTTCAAGAAAATAATTTCTGTCTGACTTGAGAATACAGGTTATGCGATGAATGTTACCCTCACGCCCATGTCTTCCGAGGCCTGCAGGAATACAGCATTCCTCTGGTGCCTCCTCTGCAGTTCTTCCCAAAGCATCTCCAGCTGGCCAAGGAACTGTTCTATCCTGGTGCTGCCTGGATGCTGAGCGCGGACCAACCCATAGCCCTCCTGAAAATTGGACATTCAGATAATTTGAATAACTGTCCATCGATTGGGCAAATTACAAGTGAAAAATTCATTCAGGCTGTAGCTTACTCTTTTGACCACCTCTATCCTGACTTTGTTGGTGAGGATTTCTTGTTGCACTGCATGTTGGCACCTCCTGGCCTCCTCTAGTCCCTCGCATGTGGCTATAGAGCACACTTGTGTGGCCATAGAAACATTTTCCTTCAGCCAGGACAAAGTCTGCAGAAAGCAATTAGGTTAAAGAGATGGGACGTTAGCTTAGGAGAATAGATGTTCACTGAAAAACAACACGGTAAAATAGCTAGCCAGTGTACTAAGAATAAGGTGCAGTTTTCATTCCAGAACTAGTAAAAAAAAAAAATTTGCATAGGTACATATGAGCATCTAAGTTTACTTCTGCATTGTGTCTGTAAGAACCAGCGAGCACAAATGGAGTACCAACTAAGCGAGTTGTGCAATGAAATTTGATGGATTGAGAATGAGATGTACGTTTTTATTTTTTAAATAATAATTTGGGGGTGTTGCTGGCAGAGGTAAGTTTACCTTGTCAGCTGACACAGTGAACTTCTGGAGCTGAATATGAAGCTGTGGGTGGCCTCTCAGGGCAGTGGCTTGCTTGGTTTCAACTCTAGGCTCTCTGTTGGAAAGAACACACAGACATGGAACTCATATTATGACTTACATAAAGACTTTATTACATAAGAGCGAGGGAGTACAGCTCGGGTGACATTACCTTTCCCTCCCTGAATGATGACTGATGATGACATCATCAGGCCCATCTCTCATGGGTAAAGAGGTGTGGTTCACACTTTGCTGCGCCTGGCTTTGCTTAGTGCTCCCGCAACATTCAGATGTACCCTGGCGGAAAGAATAAATTATCAAACGTAAGATAAAATGTATTCCGCAAACTTGAAGCGAATTCATTGGCTGGGTTAAATGAAACACGCAATGCTAATTACACAGTTGGACAAGACCAAGAATAACCCCAAAAATACTTGTCGCATGAAAACCACGACCACAAAAAGACGAAGTATGACAGTTTTCGGAAAACAAATACAGAACAAGATGGCCGTTCAAAGTTGTCATGAAGCTAACCCCTGATTTAAATGCCACATCCCAGTACAACAAGGATTAATGGAGCCGACATCCATTCCCAACACATTTGCTTCTGTTCTCCTTTCTTCATAATATAAACAATCTGTCAAGTGTGCCCAACATCCAAAGATTATGAAAGTGATGAAGTCAGACAGTGCAAGTGAATCTTTTGAAGTGGTATTCTGCTTTTCAGGCCATCTCGTTTCACAAGACACTTCTACCGACAGTGGTGTTGAAGTTCATCTGTTTTCGACTTGAGTGTCTTCCTATGAAGTGATGTCAGCCAAAAACTATCACTTAGCACCGAGTCCATCTGGTCTGCAGGCCTAGCGTCTGACAGCACTTAGCCGGAGAAACAAATCATGTTCGTGTTTACCTCCAGCAATAAAGAGACCGTACTACTGGCATCCATACTGAACCCACAATAAGTGAGCACAGGCGTATGGATGTTGATGTATACACGGGCGACTAAAATACTTTTGACAAGTGGATGTATTTATGCACGATGCATGCGGTCAACAGTATTTGCACACTAGATCGTGTCTGTTAACAAATTAAGTTGTCCAGCTGCAAATACTAAGTACCGTATTTTCCGGACTATAAGGCGCACCTTCAATGAATGGCCCATTTTAAAACTTTGTCCTTGTTTAAGGCGCACCGGACTATAAGGCGCACCATTAATGCATCATGTCAGATTTTTAATCTAAATCAAATCATTCTCCAGTTTATCTTTTTTATTTCAACTTCAGACGCAACAAATGACTTTATAATCACAAAATAATGATCCATAGTCTTTTTGATTCATGATTCATAGTCTTCAGCGGGACACTTATGATTGATTTCATGACACAATGCTTCGGGCCAGTTTAAATTTCGGAATTTGGTCCATATATAAGGCGCACCGGACTATAAGGCGCACTGTCGGCTATTGAGAAAATTTTAGGTTTTTAGGTGCGCTTTATAGTCCGGAAAATCCAGTACACACAGGCGCCCGAGGTTTTGATGTGGTCAAGGATGCACACAGACCTTGCTACAATCTGAACGCCTGTGTAATAAAACACAAACGGCAATAAAAACACACGTTCACCCGAAAGCTGCTGGTGGCCACAACTCATGCCCACACACAGATTGACTGAGGCAACCTTTCCCAAATCCGGCGCATCTCTTCTCCATGACGTCACTAACGACTCAAATGGCCCCGCCCTCACTCACAGCTCAACAGACATTACATTATTAATTGCACAACTAACAGTAATGACTCACTTGGATTAAACTGAACATAGCTACAAGCATTTTCTTGTCGAGAGAATGGAGAACATTTGAACTTTTATACAAATTACACAATGCTGATGCTACACAGTCAAGTAATTTCTCTGCAGCATACTCAGTTTGTCATTATAAATTTATGTTCAGCTCTGTCTAAGTAGCAACATTCTCATACGCGATAGTTTTCTTACATGGTTGCCAGAATATAATTTCATTTTATGATCCACTCGCCTGCCATCTATGAACACATCAATGGCTGTAGTTTGCTCAGGGGGTAGAGCCAGGATATTATTCTGCCATAAAGTAAAAGGCTATGTAAACCAGTTGACTTTGAGGTGAAGGTAAAATTCTGTTTGCGCTGGCCCAACCTTTACCAAGGTTTCATAGTCAGAGCTTGACAGATTTCATGGAACCTTGTGCAATACTTAAACCGGGTGTTCTTGCGGTAGCTACAGGACAGAAGGGAATAAAAAGCATCATGTTAATTTTGGGACCGTACTATGAAATCTGACAATGTACTGCAATACATTACCGAATAGAAGAAATGAAAACATGCTTGTTGGGTGTCCGTGCTCACATCTAACCCCGGAAAACCCTTCTCAAACTATAAATAAGGCATTCATCGAACACTTTACGTGCAGATGACATTGTGGTCACGCTAGTATCATACGGTAAGACCTACATTGCTTACCGTATAGTCTTCCGTGTGACTCTGCCTTGCTCTACCCAGCTTTCCCATGCTCGTTTGAGTCTCTGTTCCCATATTGCATTGGAGTTCTAGGGTTGGTGTCAAGGGGTCAGCATCTTCCCTGGTGAATGTGGAGCCTGTGGGGGGGAGGGCTGTCCGGTCACTCCTGCAGGACAAGCAGAGTGAGAGATTGCTGTGCAGGGCCCCACAATAAACTCCAATTATGGTTGTGAATTTTCTGCCAGCGTTTGTGTCTTTTGGATTTAAATAGCCAAGGCACACGGCTTAAACGACAGCGGTTACGTCATTTATGGAACTGAAGATTGTCCCCGAGTAGGACATGCTGTGAGCATTTCATGGTCGGGCAGGGATGAGCATGATTCTTCCCAAAGATATTTCCTCATTTGGTATTTTGATGATGGCGGTGGAGAGCGTTGTCTAATGTTGATCCAATTTCTCCATGGGTGTTCTCATGGGTTAAGATGTGGTGACTGCAGAAGTTGTTTCTGCATGAATTCATTCAGCCTTTCCTATTAATTTGGCATCCTATATATATAGTACATAAAACTTGTTATATTACTGTCAGCCTTGAAATTATCTTTTTTTTAAATTATCTATTTACATTGTGGACATTCTACTGATTCTACACATTTTGTTTTCCCCTGATGAATGTCTGGTCTTATCCCAGACATTAAAATTGGTCCTTCTTTAATAATTACTACAAAGTTTTACTGAGCTGTGCTCACAGGACCATCGTAGTTGTCTTATCCGGATCTGCTGGCTTACCTGAAAACCTTCTGAAGAGAAACCCAGCAGTCCTTCACCTCACTCTGCTTCTGTGTTACACCGGCAGCCAAGGCAGGGTGGAGATTTGAAAGCTGGGACACACTGACATCTAACATCTAGCGCACACATGCATGTTGGTTAGGTGAGGAGTGTTCCTGAAAAATACTTTCAATTATGTTTTATTTACCATGATTTGACTGGCAATGTCACGTATTTCTCTGTCTCCGAAGAGGCCTGGCTCTTTTGAGGCAAATATGCTTTTCATCTGAGATAAAAGCAAATGTGTCAGTGATGTCATTTCCATGTGTTGGACAGGGAAAAACATCATGAAGATGAATTAGATTACCATGTTATTAATGGCAAACAACGTATTGTCAGCCTGCTGGTAAAATGAGGACACTTCCAATGCAAGATGAAGATTGTCTTTGTGTTTTTTCAGATGAGACTGCACCTTCAACCACCTGTAAACAGCAGAAAACAATTGAAAAAAAAATATTTTAGTACATCTTGAACACATGTCAAACTCAGATACGGCCCGTGGCATCATTTTATGTGACTCTAAAGGCAAATGATGTGTGTAGACTTTGTTTCTTGTAAATTGTCTTCACTTTTAACAACATTGAGATAAAATCTTATTTTTTTTACTGACCGCCCCCCCTTTAAATTCAATTGATAAATAGTTGATCAATTTAGTGGCTTCTGATTTCAAATACATACATTCTACATATAATATAACATAATGTAAGTCAATCATACATTTAATATATGGCTTCAACGGAAACTATAGCAACAATGTGTCCCGTGAGAAAAACGAGTTTGAGACCCTTGATCTTGAAGGACACTCACATTTTATTGATATTTTTTCTCCTGCTGGAGATGCTTTTACTATCAGACTTCCCTTGTTTCTCCAGTTTTAAAGCCATGTGATTGATCTCTTCATGGAGGGTTCTATACAGCTGTTCGTCCTAAAGAAAGAAAATAAACCAACAAACTTAAATAATTACAAATAAAGAAAAGTTGTGCACTCAAAAGCAACACAAAATACAGTACATCAAATATATACAGTGTATTTAACCATCATAATAATTGTATTTAATTTAACAATTAACTTTGATGTAAAATGTTCTGCTTTGTTGTTTCTGAATATGACTGTTCACAATTATTACTAGGGCTCACCTGTTTTAAATCTAAAATTCTTCTGGTTAGCTGCATTTTGTCAACGTTTGCACCCAGGACATTAACAAGAGACTGTTCCTCTTCCTGTTGGCACACATAAAAGACGGAGTTTATAGGCTCCATTAGTTGGGAAACCAGAGATTTTTTTTTTTAAAGGGAACAGAATAATATCACATTGTACCTGCCATCAAGGAAAGGCATTAACAGAAAAAGCCCCCAGCATGAGGAGACAAACGAATACTGTAAATAAGCGATCAAAATTCAACTTAAAAAAAAAAAAAGCATCCGCCACTCTATTCATGCAGTAAACGTCAGCCACTGGTTACAGCAACCCGATAAGGAAATAAATACAGGGAATAAATGCACGTGAATGAATGTGAATGATTTATAAATGAAATATTTAATTACTTAATACCTTTGTATTGTCAAAAAATGGTATGATGTACAAGAATTTATAGCTCCACTTTACCTTCTCTTTAATCCATGTCTCAAGTTTGTCCACCTTTTTGTTGAACTCCTGCAGGTTTTTGGATCCTCCCAAGACCCTGGACTGAGTGGCAGCTGTCTGTTTCAGAATGTTCCATTGATCTTTCAACTGGCTGAGCTGATTCTTCACAAGGTCAGAGGTGGGATTCAGTTTGCAGATCAGCTGATCACCTGTCTTTTAAAAAAGAGGTGAACAAAAGAAGCAATTTAATATCCTACAGAGTCTTTCATTTAGTGTTTTTGTGAGATTCGTCGACTCAAAAATAACCCCAACAATTCTTGATATGCTTTTCTGTTGGTTTCTGAAGTTTTGGGTATGTTTATTATCTGTAATCTACCATTTCTGAACATTTTCTTCAAAAGATGACTATTCTAAACTCTTTGTGATTAATGGTTTCATTCAAAATGTTCTTAAACGTCAAGGCAAGTTTGCATTTTATTGTACTGTAACATTGTAAATATTCACTGTCGTACAAAAAAAGAAAAATCTACCTGATTAAGTTGAATTAGAGTGTTGTCAAAATCTTTAAGATCTCGCTGAAGTATCTGTGAGGCTTCATCCCAGTCCTGCAGGGGGCAGCCCTGAATTTTCGAGTCGTCTTGCAGTTTGCTTTTGCTCCACGTCTGAGCCTACAAAATCCATTTCCTCTTTGTTAATTTCATTCTAATCTCTTTTATAACAAGCAAATCCAATTTCCTTACACAATAGACAAACACATTTTATAGAACTGTATAAATTCTGTTAAACGACTGTCGACGCCTACTGGTTGCATGACATCAGATGTGTTACCTCTCAAGACGTGTTAGTAAATACAGTGCTATTTCTGCTGATGAGGAGAGCAAAGAGAACTTGGCTTAGAGTGCTTCAGGCACATCAAGAAACTCTTTGTTCTCAATTTCATCTTATTCAGAGCAGTATTTTCACATGGTTGCTGCCAGGACACGATTGCATTAAGCTTTGTGGGGAGCAGACTTGTCTGGCTGATGACATAAATAGTTAGAACTCAAAAGTAGGTGACAAAATCCAAAAGCAGATTATTGCCAGTTATAAAGTGCCAGCAATTCTTTCAGTCACAATGATTGATTTGATAAATTAATAGTCTGGTACTGGCACTTCCAGTTCTAAACAAGACCAAAGTTAGAGCCTACATAAATCAGTAAAACGTTTATTTTCCACAGAGCTCTTCTTGTGTACTTTATCGAACGGCAAATTACAGCTCAGTGCACACATAAGACATTACAATGTCAACACATTGAGCCTAAAGGAATATGGAATAATAAGAAATATTATAAACTCACTTCCAACATCGAGACCACACATGACAAGCCACAAGAATGAAACGTGTGATGTCACGTGTTATGTTTACGGGACCCAAGAGGCATCTTAGGTATTTCGGTGTAGAACAGAAGGAAAAGAGTTTGACAAAATGTGCCTGCTGTTATCGCCTCAATCTGGTAGGCTCTCATAGCTCACAATGACCTCATACAGGAAGTCTATGATTCCCTTGTTTCTTCCTGTCCACTCTGCACGACAATGGCTTGTTGATCCCAATGTACAGTTGGGCCTTGGTCAAACCCCAAAAGAAGAGCGCTAATGTTGGCAGTTTAGATTCTATCACTGCTTCTATAATGTGAAAAATCTGTGGCAATATTGAAAACAAAGACGCCTTTGGTGAATATAATTTGAAAGAAATATGGCCCTGTTTCAGACAGCCTTTTAGTCCTAAAAAGCCTCATTTTAGCAATTGAAGGTAAAAACAAGAACACAAGTGTACATTTTTACAGGTTGTAAAATGTTGACGATTCAGCTACGGTTTTAACTGCTGCAGTAATGTGGCTTGGCTCGGAAAACAACTGTGAGAGTGCAGGTTTTTAGACTTTATCATGGAAAGAGTTGGTGAAAGTGGTGTTTTGCAGAAGAAGCTTTCAATACAGCTGTGCTGACCGCCTTTGCGATCTTAACCTCAAGCATTGAGCCAATTCAAAATCTCCAACCCTAAAAAATTACATAAAGCATGTAAATCAGCAACAATCAATTTCTTATGCTTGTTTCTTAAAAACTCAAGCATCACTGACCTTAAGGCTATGTTTGCTCAGATGAACAATGAACTACAGTATTGCATTGTTTTGAACACAAAAACATTTCCCGAACAGTTCATCTTATTAAAATGGACCGATTCATATTTGGCCAGATTGCCTACGCAAAATGTCCTTCTGCCAAACTCACAGGTCCGCCGGCCTGGAAGTAAGGATGAGATAACGCGCCCCGTTCTGTAGCTCATAGAGCCTTGCGGGGCCATAGGCGTGAAGAGATGGAGCCAAACAATGATCTCATCCCTAAATAATTGCTTCACTTGTGGCGCTTTTCCCTCCTCGTCTCCCCTTAGCTAAACACGGCTCATTCAGTTCCTGGGACAAAATAAGAAGCAGTACATATTTTGGCTGATTCCATTCTTAGGCATAATATACAGCTTATTAAAGAAACACAGTCTCACACTATTCCTTCTGTGGTCATAAAGGTTGGACAAAAAGCATTTGCCTGGCTCTGACTGCAGTGGAAGACTGCACAAGTTGACTTTCAAGTTGTTCTCATTTTTTTTAAAAATAGAAAATAGATTAAAATACTGTTAATAAGTTTTAAAAAAATGCCTAAATTGTTTTCAATAGTATGATAAAACTTTAACTGAAGATTATATTTTATATAAAATTTTAACATTATAACTAAAAGGCAAAGTTAAAAAAAAGAAAATAACAACTACTGGTCAACTTTGAAAATCCTTGGCAGACAGAATGGAGAAGGTAGAGTGGGACCCCCCCCCCCCCCCCTATATTTTTAGGGAAGTTGCATATTGAAAAAGAAAAACAAAAAATATAGCCAGACTGATTCCTGTATTGCAGGAACTCTCATTTCTGGTTCAGTGTTTATTATGACACAATTCCGCTCTACCAACATGAGTGCTGATGTATGATTTCATTCCAAAATAAGAAACAATAACATTTTTTAGGGGAGTTGATCTTTTAGATCCTCATTGATCTGAAGTCATAACAAAATTAGTGCGGTTACACATGATGCTGGTTTGGCATCTGAGGCATATTTCCCCCCAAATTTTGATTTATACAATTGTATCATTTTTAGGGTGCTTGGAAGTTCCAGTGTAGTTTTTAAAAACCTTCACAGTAATGTGGAAAAGTCTCTTCACATTAGAAAAGGTTGATGGATGATAGCAATGACATTCATTAGAATTCTAAATATATTCCATTTAAGTTTAAGAGGGGCAGCCAGGTTCCTGCTATTACTCAAGCGAGGGAATGTTACGCACAAGTAGTAACCACAATACAGTTTTAATAAACTGCTTTTTCCATTTTCTATTTGTCTACCAATCAAGAGGTCATTACAGCATCGTTAAAACAACATATTTACGGGTGATCGCAGCACAACAATTAAATCTAGTTCATGATTGTAAATTTTCAGTTAGTTACTGTCGTCAGATATGTAATATGTGTTACAAAAAATATATTTACCTGCAGTACTTTCTTCTTGAAGAGAGATGTGTGCTGACTATAGCAATCACTCTTGAATGTGACATTGGTCGGGGCTTCACTCTGTGGGTGATGCTGACATTTTTGAGGGTCTTTCTCCTGTCATACAGACAACGGGAAATTTAAATGTCAGTCTGAAAATTCACAAGAATTTAGTCGTTAGGATTCATGCTGCTTGTACGGATGTCAGGGGATTAACCGGTACATCTTCAGTGACCATGATTCCGACATGACGTTTCAGTAAGACTGAAAACATCCCAAGGCCAAACAACTCAATCATGTCAGCATTATATCTAATTTTAAAAAACGAGCATAATGTTCCCACTACTCAAGCATTCCTGAAGCTCTCCGGCCGGGAAACACCTGGGTACATGGAGGAAGCAGGAGCTGGCAGATTCTCAAGTGTCTGCTATTAAACATGGGCTTGCAATGCCTGTTTCTATCTCCTGCTCAGTTTTTATCTTTGGCTACAAATAAATAAATCAATAAATAGATAAATAAATAGATAAATAAATAAATAAATAAATAAATAAATAAATAAATAAATAAATAAATAAATAAATAAATAAATAAATAAATAAATAAATAAATAAATAAATAAATAAATAAATAAATAAATAAATAATTAATTAATTTAATACATTGTTTGATTTTTTTAGCATGAGTGGCAATGAAGATGCGTCATGTAGTTGCATGACCTAAAAGGATGGGGGAGACCATCGCTGTATTAGTGTGTTATTATTACCGGCCTCCATGTGGACTTTACAATGTCTTTTCTTTTGTTAACATCTTCCCTGACCTCATGTTTTCCAGTGAGCACTGCCTCTGAAGGGTGTGCTGTAACAGAGCACTACACACACACACACACACACACACACACACACGCACACACATGAAAACAGAGATGACTTCAACGTACACCTTGCCAAACATAACACACTTCGCCCAGTGTCATGCAACACACTACATACAGTGGGCTAAAGCGGATCAGGTTATTCTGCTGACTGATGACTTTTCCATTTAGTGACAGCCAAACAAGAAGAAATTGAAAGACTCAAACTGCCTTTGTCATAATGCCCCAGAAATGTGTCAAATATGGAAATGCGGAGGGCAAACAACCTACTGTAATTTCACCAGCACTAATATAACAGATAAACAATAAATATTTTTTCAAAAAAGAAAAAACATGAATTTCTACTCATTTGAGGGAGGAAAAAAACTGATCAGTACATTTAACAGTCAAATTTAAAAAAAATCATCATACCTGTTGGATGGACTTTTGTCGATATAGTTTTGGTTTGGTTTGCCCCTGTATTGCCGGATAATCCCCGCCATTGCTTGTTTTCAATAAAACCTTATATTTTGAGACAAATTGCACTGTTGTTAATGATATATGTAAGATTGTAAGCCAGCATGATAAATCTATCACAAATATTCTTCAAATTAGGCTGCAGCGTCATGATGCAAAGACCTGTTCATTAAATCTAAAGCTTTAAGGAGACAAATTAATACATTAAAACTCATACTCAAAGAGCATTTAGCGACTTACATTTTATACATTTAAAAAAAAGAAACATAAAAAATATGGATGTAAGTTTTGTAAAAAGAACACATTTAAATATGAGAATATAGCAGTTTTAGGGTCGTCATAATCTGGATAAAACAAACATGGCTCTGGTGCGATCAAACAATCAAAGACATCTATTTTTTAAATGTCTTGTACCTTGAACTGAGAGTGAGGTTTATTGTCACAATCGACCCCAACGATCCTCGGAAGGCTGCAATCACATGTAGCGCTGATGTTGTTATTGTTGTTGTGGTTTTTGGATGTGCTTCCCAAAATGGATCGCTGTCTTAGTCCCACAGAAATGGTGTTCTCTGGGCTTTTCTCACTCCCAGAAATTGTGATCTTTTTGATGGCTCTCGAAACAGCAGAAGAAGGCGCGAGGTTCTGGTTCAGGTGGTCTTCTGCGATCATGTCTTCCTGTTTGTGTTTCCCGGGGGCTACCCGCTGGTCGGTGGGCGCAACCAGGCAGGGTCCATGTGCGCAGACCTGCTGTCGGCTGAGGTAGAGCGAGTTCAGGTTCTGCTGCAGTGTGCAGTTATCAAGGTTCTGGCATTCCAAATAAGTCTCGGAGAACTCTTGGCATTTTGGCACGGCGGGAACTGACAGTTTAGTCCCAATTGTGAAGGGCTGTATCTTCCTGACAATACTCTCAGACATGGTCAGTGCCTTGAGGAGATAAAAATCCTGGGGACCAGATTGCCGTTGTAAAGAAAAGTTTCACTCTCCTCACTCACCACGTCTGCTTGTACAGTCTCTGAGCTGCTGACAAGTGGAAGGTTGAACGGCAAGTGAAAGGAGAGCTCAGTTGTCCACCTTCTTGTGCATGTTGAGAAGGCAGAGCACACAGCCTACGATGGCTTCCTTGGACTCTTGGGAGGTGACCCGTTCCCAGACGTGGCGCAGAGCTGTGCCGATGTGCGTGACGGCTGAAGAGAGGCTTCTCCTGAGGAACTGGACCAATGAGCCAACCAGACTGCTACTGAGGAGCCTGATAACCAGGGACCGCAGCAGGATGAAAACTGCTGGCATGCTGCCTGAGTGACTTTCTGCTTGGAGTGAAAAAAAAAGCTCTTGGAAGGAGGGGGAGAGCAGAGGGTTGGTTCAAGAGAGGATGAAGTCACCACCTCTCCATTCTCTCTCTTTTTCTCGCTCTAAGGACCTCGGAGGGGGCTGAGAAGCCTTTGGATGTCAAAACTCCAGCTGAAAAAAAAGTTCACCAGAGACCGAGTTAAAAGTTTGAATACTCTTCAGAGTCCATCCTGTATGAGATAATATCACACACACCTTCTTTCTGGTTTCGTTTGAGGAACAGAATCTGGGAGTAGACGAGGCTTTTCTGAAGCGTATCTGATGCTCCACTGAGCTCGGTCTGCCCACCGTCTGACCAGAAATGAGAGTGAAGCCCACAGACACCTGCCTTGACCTTCCTCCATCTGCAGGAAACAGTTGTCACGCAGGTTCTCGAACACAACCTCCCGTCATTCATCTCCTCCAGCTTAACGAGCGGCTGGCAGTTGCGCACGTGCGAGGCCGATAGCAGCCGAGCAGATGCCGAGCCCATGACTGCCGCTCCTATGGCAGCGCACATGTCAGGCTGACTGATTGGAATGTTATGGGTGGGGTGCTTCTGTCCAAGCAGCGGGGGATTACTGAAGAGGGCAGAGAGCAGGAAAACTATTTGTGTTGCGTAAAAGAGACGTACCCAAAAAAGGAACTCTCACTTTTCACTCCTTTGCCCTCCCTCTGAGTTGAAGACATCACCAGGTCAGAAGGTCACCCTCTCAATAATTTAAGATGACACAAGATGAAACAAAATCAAACACATACGTATATAGTACAATTAATTATATCAATTATACTGATCAAATCCAACAATTTAAGATCAATTTACAGATGTATAACATTTTCTAGCTTAGAAGAGAAATTGATTTGAAAACATTATGCTCCTACAAAGGACACATAACTTTATTGATCCCGGTGATTGATTTTCGTTTGGATGCAGACTCATTATATTCCAACACACAACAAATAGTTGTTGTTGTTTGATACTGCTCTTATTAGCTACTTTTAAATCAAACTCAACCTTTTATATGATGCAATTTGGAGTGCATTTTAGAACATATAATATAGTGCTCAGAATGTGTGTCATTATAAATAATGTTCTCCAATGATTTTTATTTCAAAATTGTAATACTGCACATAATCTTTCACATTATTTTGGCAGTATTTTTTTCAATATAATTCTAATCCTAGGTCACATCTCTCTCCCGGTTAGCACATTTTCTATGGAAATACACTTTACGCCAAATCTGGTTCAAGAACTTTAAGTAAACGTCATGACATTTCCTTATTTTATTGCACCGCACGGCTTGTACTTGAGCCTGTAAATATTTAGAGAGGATGGAAAGTTGTTTGCTTGCAGAGACACTGTCAGATAAGATTTGAACCAGGTGTGCTATCTCTCCCAACCAATTCCGATTAGGCTACTGTAACACCTTCCTTATGCTGTTTACACTGGAAGTCCTCCCTCGCCCCAGATCTCATTCCTATGTAGAATTCTGCAGCCTAAATTTATGAATAATAATTTGCTCCGAACTGAAACTTCTGTAAAAGTGCCATCTTTCTTCATTGCGGACTTTGAAGCTTTCAGCAGAGCAGCGCGTTTGCTTCTAGTCTGATGGCTGATATCACTGCCGCCCAAGTTGATAATAAAGTCCCGATGCGTTCTCACCACAGGCCTTGTGAGATTTTCTTGCATTTTCCTCGAGCCACTAAGTACGACTTGGAAGACATGTCCGGGGGTGATGTCACCGTTACTGCCCGCATGAAAAGAGTGTGATAGCTGTGCTGTGGCTGAGGGGAAAACATGCAATGGCGCTTGAGAGGGGGTCTGTACTTTTCCACTTGCTCTATGTCATCTCAAAGGCATGATTGGCCTTCTGGTTGAATTTCATCGTAGATAGGAAGTTGGGCCTCGGAGCGTGATTCAATTTGTTTTGTTAGAGATAGAAGTGGTTGTCGGATTTTTTTTTAAAAAATGACACGGACAGTAACAGCTGAACACCTGTCTGGCAACTCAGTAGTCAGAATTTTTTATACTGCTTGTTTTTATTGATTTTTTGGGGCAAGTTGGAGCTTATGCCACCCTGGACTAGTCTCTAGTCAAACACAGGCCACATAGAAATAAATGAAATTGTTTCACTAACCTAGCTTGCTTGGGTTCAGAATGTGGGATGAAGCTGAAGTAACTGGAGAAAAACAATACAAGCATAGGGGGGAAGAAAAAAAAAATTTAATGACTTATACGGGATGGGAAGACAAAAGACAGTTGTTCTAAAACTGACAAAACATGAGTTACAACAACGGTGCATCTGAATTGTGAAGTCATCCATTTGTTCTAAAGCTTATCGGTGTGTCTCAACAGCTTAAAATTCCTTAATTCTAAGATCACACATTCAAATCGACATCTTGACGATGACCTTTCACAAGGGTCGACTGCAGGCGGTTGTAATTCAACTCGGACATTTACAACATGTTTTTATCGAATGATTTTTATTAATTTTTATAGATTCACGACAGCTGCAGTTTATGGAAAGAGGACAATAAAAACACAAGCTACAATAGCTACAAGTTTTACAACATGATCTTTCTTTTTTTGCCCACCTCAAATCTCTTTGTTGATGACATAACTTCATCAAGATCATTTCAACATTCAGCTTTTTATGCAGGCCTTTGGCTATATTCGCCCTAATGAGACTGCATGCTTATCAGCTGACGTTCAGATGCGAACACGCACCCACACACACATGCACACACACGCACAAACACACACCTTTTACACTAACACCGGCGGTCCTTTGACAATCTGATTCACATTTCTTCAAAACATGTCAACTCCTATCACACAAAGACTCAAGTGTTGAATGACATCAGATGCAATTAAGTGCCAAGTTAGTCATTGTTTAGAAAGCAAGACTGCCAGGATCTTCACATGGCAGGAAAAGGCAAGCAGGGACAATGCAATATTTCATCATGACGCATACATCAAGTCAGTTCTCCTGGGTCATTGTTTAAGAAAAAAAAAAAGACTTTGAGTTGAGGTAAATGTAAAAATATTATCTTAAAATGAGTTAAAACGCAATTCAACACTGCATAGAAGACATTTGACCGGCCCCGTAATGGTGATCTACTTCCATCCAAGCTGACTTGGGGTAAAAGGCAGACTACAGGTCAATCACAGGTCACATAAATAGAGACATTCACACTCACAACGTCACCGAGAGTTGATTAAACCCACGCTGCCTGTACTGCAGTCAATGGAAGGACACCATTACACCTTGTTGGACTGCCAAATTGTTCAATTTTCATAACACATTTTTCCATCGGAATTTGAATCTGTTCCAGACGAATGCATGTGCCAAGGAGGTCAGTTTCTTTCCAACAATGACTAAATCTAATTCACTTTGTGGTGTACGTTCTAGCATAATAAATAATGGTGCCTTAGTGTTACTTGAACCATAATGTTATGGTACTGAACAGCCTGGCCAGAGTTGTGTATGCAGAACCATTGTGTTACTTTATTACTCACTTTACACAAATAGTATGTGTAGATTAAAACATCAAACGGGTTCTGTTTTGGGTTCAAGACTGTGTTTTGTGTTGGTCTTGCAAATCAATGTTCAGATCAGGGACACGCACATACTTTTCTTTGAGTTTACTTCCAAGAAACCCTCAGGTGGCAGTTAGGCTGGCGGGATGAGGTCACACCGTCATGTAACAGCATTGGTTTCCATGGTGATGGCGCTACAGCAGCGGGAAGCAATCTAGTCATATCAAAGGCCAAATAACACAAGACGGCTGTGTCTTATTTTTACCCCTCTAAAGGTATCAATCACATTGAGAGAGTGTGTTAACCTTTAACCTGTGATGTCATTCCGGCGGAAGGTTGGCTGCCTTCAAGCCTTATTGTGGAAGTGGTGTTGACCTAGTGTAGTGTGATGAATTAATCACATGAACAGACTCTAATCTGGAGCTGCGGTCTGCCTGGAGCGTATTACTTCACATCTGAGTCACTTGGTTTTGCCAAGAACGGAAGATTTTTAATACAAAAAAACATACGGACACAAACAAGAAAGGATTGAAGTTGAATATATTTACAACGACATGCATTTTTACACATTCACACGAGTTGCTCTATAATAATAATAATAAAAAAAAGTTTCATTTGAATTTGCCTTCTTCAAGAGGACAATTATGAGCGAGCCAAAGTACATCTTGACTTCATTTTCAACATTAGCCTAATGTTTTAGGTGAGGTAATTTTTCCCTGTCATCTTCTGTGTAAATAAAAAAACAAGTCCTATTTAACTGACCCTTTTGAAATGAACTACATAATATCTCACGATAGAGGACAACTCAAAGCGTAGAATTAATTTAAGACAGCCAAATCAATTGTTTCACCTTTAAAATACAAAGTGGCCTCGGGGGCATTACATAACACCTTGGACCCACCTGAGAGTTTGGCTTTATTGTTTGTCTAACTCATGTCACCTCCCGTTAGAGGAATGGATGAGCTCATTGTTGACAACAGGCTGAGCAATGCATGCTTGTCGGCACGTAACCTCAGATGACAATGTAACAAATTAAGTTAGAACCGTGACAAAAGCATGACAAAGTATATTTTGTTTTAAATAAGACTTCAGGACAATGTTTAACATAATGGTTTATGCTACAGTTAAAAAAAATACTATTAATAGCATCATTCCATGTTTTGACCGTATTATTACCACTGTATGTAAATAATCACAAGATTAAATCAATAAGATTACAACTGTGAAAACATCACTGTTCTTGCACTTGATGGATGTAATGAATTTGACCTTGTATGGCTTGTTTCAATTATAGGATTTGAACAACCAATTATAATCAATCAATGGGAGTGGGTTTTCTCCAGGTATGTCTGTTTCCACCCACATGCCATAAACATGTTGAATGAGGACTTTGTGAACATCACTATGAATGGTGGTTTGTCTATATGCCCTGTAATTGGTCAGCAAGTCCAGAGTCACTGATTTATAATCCTAACGAGGTTGAATGCTTTAATAAAAATGCTGAATTTATTTCATGCATTTACTGTTTTACTTAAATTCATTGAGTTAGCCTACCAAACAATATACAAGTTCTCTTATTTTTCAAGTACTCCACAGAAGGATGCATTGCTTAGCAACATCAAAACAAATAGAGATTTGAATCACCTTGATTTATTTTCTTCTGCAGGGCACAACAAGTAGAGCCAATGAAATGCAATTAGAATCGAGCCTAAAATGCTCATCTGTGAATATTTTCAGATATAATTTAAGAGCTTTTGCATGTGCATAATTGTCAGTTGTACAGTATAAGCATATTTACGAGTGATTAGGTACCAAGGTGCAGTATCATCAACAACAAGTACGTGTGGTTGATTTTAAACGTTAACAGGATGTAAAACTGTACGTACAAAGTAAGATGCGACACAAATGTGCTTACGCACGTGTCGTTAGACCACTTGTGGAAAAAAACAAAAAAAACAATTGGCTTTCAAACAGTTGGCGTTTAATCATGGAGCAATGTCCCAACTGTTTTGGGGGAAGGAGGGTGAGATGCGGCTGCCTTTCGTCGAAAATAGAAAGTAAGCCACATAATTAAAGTCATTCAGGAGAAAATGCAACCAGTTGTCTCTCCTGTTGCAGTCAATCTGAGAGACTCTCACGGGTCTTCTGTCATATGCTACACAGTCTATTACTGTTGTAAAAATTAAATGGACCTTAAAAAGCAGGGAAAATGTAAAAAAAAGCTTATGACAAGGAAAAAAAAGTGTCACATCCTGAAAGAAAGAATAAAAAGTTGAAAGAAGTGTAATGATCATGCTATCATTAACTTTAATTTAGCTTAGAAGCACTTTCCTGGACCTCTTTACATGTGAAAATTGACACACAAGCCACAACGAACCCCGCACATTAAAGAACTGCTCCTGAGTAGCATTAAAGACACTCTACAAAGATGACAAACCACAGAGCTCCATTTGTATGCTTAATAGTAAATGGACTGCATTTATTAAGTCCATTTTTCACCACAGCCTTACAATGTTACGTCACACAAACTGTATTCATACACTGACAGGGACATTTGAGGACTACTGCCTTGAGCTTGGTCTAAAGCCATTCTTTTTTTTTTTTTTTTTTTTTTACTAAATTGAACTTCCAGTCTCGGTCCATTTACCATAGAATGATTGAATTCGAGTAGCTTTCACCCAAACCGACGCTGACTTTTTATAACCAGCATGGAAATCATTATATACGGAATTACTCATTTATTAAGGATTTTTTGTTCAAACCATGTCCTTATGAAAGTCTTTCCTTGTAAAGAATGGATTGTTAGTTCTTAGGTAATTGGACACTATGTCTGGTCAATAAAAATCTGCTACAAAGTACTAATTTTTCATAATTCTGCGCTCTTTCACTGAACCGCAAGCAAGAAATACGAGCAAATGTGCATACCAATCTTCCTTTTCAGAAACGTACAAAGAGCTCTGTTCATTAAAAAAGCCACGGATTAAAGGAAAATGCATGATTCAATCATCTGGCCACAGAATTAGATCATGTTCTATGACATCATGTTGGACCGCTTGTAGCTGTTGACTTTATCCAGCTATTGCGGAAGTCAAATCAGAGGATTTAACATCCTGGGAATATGTCTGCGCATTCACATTCTGTAGCTTCACGTCCTTTAGTGTGATCGTATAAACAGATCGTGGCCCTGACTGATACAAGCCTGACTGAGTTCCACGGCGGTACCGCTTACCTTATTATTATGTCATGGAAAGCCTGGACATTTCAGGAGAGGGTCAGTAATAATAATGTAGATGCATCAATTAAGTCAGAGATTTTACCGTACTAGGTACCGTATGACCTATTTCAAGAGAATACTGCAGTTGATTTAGTCCAGTGTTAGTTGTGCTGCTTATATCACAATAAATGAAATATTTGTATTTGAAGCTGTAAAGAAAATAAATGGCTACATGTTGCCACAAACATTGCAAAGCGAATCCATCATGCCTACAAAATACCAAACAACAGTTGGTTTTAGCAGTTGTTGTTAACTCAGAGCTAGTCTACAGTTGGATAGTTCTCCCAACAACAGACGGACAGACACCACCTGTGCTGGCCATAAAGCTGTGAAACACACCACTAAGCAAATGTGCCATTGCAGGGACAGATGGATGACGCAATGTGTGCAGACGCTGACAGGTGGGATGATATAGGCCAAGCTTTTAAAACAAACTGAATATACTGATTCAAAATAAAATATTTACTGAGTGCCTCAAGAAGAAGCACTGATGCATTCTCTTTTCTGAGGAATTACAATTAATTACCGTATTCTCCTCACTATAAGGCGCACCGGATTATAAGGCGCACCTTCAATGAATGGCCCATTTTAAAACTGTCCATATATAAGATAAATACATCTGGCCCGTGGGCTGGACTTTGGACACGCCTGCTGTAGTGGCTCAATATTGACCCATATATAAGGCACACCTGAATATAAGGCACACTCTCGGCTTTTGAGGAAATTGGAGGTTTTTAGGTGCGCCTTATAGTGCGGAAAATACGGTAAATGCAACATTGCAAAGTCCGCACAGTCGGGCCTGAACCGAAATTCAAACCGGGGATCTCAGACATGGCAACCACTAGGGCAATGTGCTGCCCACCAAGACCCACATTTTGATTTCCAACCCAGAAGCTCAGAACTGAGAAGCAGACAGCTTTGTTCCAGTCTAACTGTTCTTTCATGCGTAACATCTACAATGTCTGCTGGAATACATTGTGGTTTTTCCATAACCCTTTTTAGCTTCTTAATATACTTAAG
Organism: Syngnathus typhle; assembly: GCF_033458585.1. Classification (NCBI taxonomy): domain Eukaryota; kingdom Metazoa; phylum Chordata; class Actinopteri; order Syngnathiformes; family Syngnathidae; genus Syngnathus; species Syngnathus typhle. The sequence goes on from NC_083745.1 coordinate 9,975,765, forward strand.
ATGAACAGTGCGCGAATGCCGCAGTATCATTTCCCATATCATTCAGATAAATGAGACTTACGTGAGAACGGGTCAAACGTAACGCAAGTGACCCAGACATGATCGTCGTGTTTGCCACATCCAAAAACTTTTGGGACCTCTTCCAGACAATAACATCATCTAACTGTAATTGTGTAATATCAACAGTGTGAGAAAGTACTGCTGTGTGGACAGGTTTGGGAAATTTGAGTGATCACAGTTTGTATAAGCTTCTTTGTGTGTATTTTAGCAGTCACGGCTGAGAAGCCTCTTTATATATGTAGACTCGTCTCATTCACCTTAGATCTTAGTGGAACTCTATATATATATTTTTTTACTTGTGTCCTTCTTTTGTATGTAATCACCTATGAGAGTTCAAAGTAGCAGCTTTTGGCAGCTGTCGTTTTGCACAGTCTGGCCATTGTCCATGACAAGCAGCTGGCATGGGGACAAAATGCCTGCACACAACGAATCCTTCAAAGAGGATCAAACTGGGTCGTGATGCAAGCAGGTCTGCAGCAGCTGTAATATGTTCTCTCTTCACCATAATCCTTGGACCAGTCTAAACTTTCACTATTTTAACATTTGAAAGCAGGTAGATAAGTCTCAACCCAACCCTCTGCAATCGAATGCTTTGTAAAATTAAAGTATTTTTTAATGTCTTTAAATTGCTGTTTTAATGATTCCAAAATGGCAAATAAAAGTGCTACTTCATGTTTATTCTAATGTATTCATTGAACCGCAAGCAAAAAAAAAAAAAATGCAGACATGAGTACCAAACCTAATAAAGTCAGTTGTTCATTTAATTAGCCCATTAGACCTAAAGGAAAATGTATGAGGTAATCCTACACAACAAGAGCAGTGTTAGAAAAATGCTACAACACTGATTGGAATAAGTCAGCACAAGCAATATGAACTTTCTCTGAGGTTGAAAGGATGGTTATAAAATCTAGAATAATTTGTACTCTATTACTGACAGCTTAATGATTAATGGTCTAAATTTCAGGCGTTTTTTTTTTAAATGGATAGCTGCAGTGGAATGCTGAAAAAATTGTGATCAATTGGAGCTTCTGCTCATGTTATTTGCCCAATATGTTACAGCGACAACAGTTGAGGCAAGGGAACTGCATGCTGCAAAACCTAGGAGCAAGGATTAATTGGTGGGCGCCCTCTATTGATTGTGATGAGAGACAGCTTTTCCATAACATTTTCATTATTATTCGAATATTTTATGACGGTTTTTATAGAATTTTTATTAAAGACCTTGTAAAGTGAATTTAGAAATTGTTTCTAAATACATTATACAGCGAGTGTTTGGAAAAAAGAATTCTGAAAACAAAGACTGAAAAATGTCATTTGTGGAGCTGTATTATTAAACTTGAATACACACTTCCTAAATCTAAAAAAATGATAATTACCTCAAATTACGTTATTATTAATAACTGATGGTATTCACCCATGCGAAGACAATCTTGTTAAGGATTTTTGAGGTAGGAAACATTTTAATATCAAAATGAAACACTATTCCTAGAAAACTTTGCAAGTGTTTGTATTTTCAGCGTTTCTACACAATTACGAGGAAATCGCAATGCCCCATAACCTTAAGAAAAAAAAAAAAAATTAGAACAGGTCCACGAGCTCTTCACTTGTCCCGTTCTTGGGGTCACTAATGACAGATAAATTTGGGAAGCTAGATACGTGCAAGACAGCGATCTCCTGCTCCTGGAAGGGGAATAGTGGAGGCTGATATAAATATGAAATGAAGACATGATCCACCATTGTTAGCAGTCTCAATGACCAGTGATGAAATCAATCTACTAGTTCCCACCTATCAATTGATTTCATCACTGGTCTGCCACCCTACGGAAAAGCGCTCGAGACTTACTAAACACCTCCCCTGAATCGTGATATTCAGGAGGAACCAAAGAGAGATCAGGAGGTGAATTCTCTGATGCAATTGTTAATCCAGATTACTACAGAGATTCATTGTTCAAGAGTCTCAGGTTCATCTCGGGAAGCCATCTGATTTTGAAGCTCCTCACACAGTTCGCAAATTAAAGCTTTTTTTGTCCAGCCTCTTTCCATCCACTTTTAGAGGCTAAAATCCTGAACTCGATGGCATAGTCTGCAGCTGATTGAGAGTCCTGACGTATTAGCTGGATTAATGAAAGGCTGATCAAAAACTCTTTGCATCTCCTCGGAAAATGAAGCAAATGATTCCAAGATTTCTGACTTTGATTCCCATGAGGCGTTGGCTCATCTTCTTGCTCTTCCCCGAAGCAAGTTGATGACATAGGCACACTTTGAGCCATCGTCCAAATATGCACTTGCTTGTTGGTAAAAAAAAACGGGGAGCACTTTAACAGGAACCAGCCACAAGCTCCTACATCCCCGGAATATTGTTCAGGCGATGGAATGTTGGGCTGGTGAGGAAAAAAAGCTTTTGTCAGTGAGTTGGTATCTCCCAGATTAGAGATGCGGGGCTGAGCAGGTGATGAAATCAGCAATGGGACGCTGGACGCCATCTGTGCGGCTATTGAGTTCACCATGGTGCAAAGGTTCTGAATAGAGTCCACAACAGTCTTCAGAAGATGCTCACGTTGACCGAGTAATGGTCTTTAGTGCCTCACGGCTCAGTGAATTGGGTCTTCTGAGTCTGCTGGGTCCATGATGCAGTACGTACCGTCACGTTTAATGCAGGATTTGGACCCAGAAGCAGACAGTAGACATGAGTGGGAAACCAGTCTTTATGTACAAAATTTCAAAGTAACAACAGAAACGTAGAAGGCAAACATTTCTGACAAAGTGTAACTGAGTAACTCAAGTATATATAGAGAAGATGATGTATCTAATCCTATGTGAACAAATAAGGAACTATGTCACTAACATAACTATGCGACCAAATAAATGACCTACAGTCATAAAGGACAAAGCCACTAACACAGTGGTTCTTAACCTGGGTTCCATCGAACCTTAGGGGTTCGGTGAGTCGGTCTCAGGGGTTCGGCAGAGCTCCATTGCGGCGGTCCGAACATACCTGCTTTATTGTGTAAATTTATGATGATGCTTATCTGAACTGGTCTTGCAAAAGCAACACCAGAGGTCACACTGATTTGCAGGTGTGTAATTTGTTGTGAGTTATGTTGGTTTTGTTCTTTGAACAAGGTGATGCTCATGCACGGCTCATTTTGTGCAGCAGTAAAAAAACATCAATGTCTTGAATTTGAAAAAAATCATTTTATTTTTCACTAAAGAGGGGTTTAGTGAATGTGCATATGAAACTAGTGGGGTTAACCACTGCACTATGACAGTGTCGCCCCCATCTGGTGCCTTACCAGCCTTATGATAGTCATGATGACAGTCATGATATGAAGACATTATTTACATGAGCAGGCAGTAGATGCCCTACTTTTCCTTCTACGGAAGCGAACTGGTCATTCCGGCAATGCACGTTGAACAATTAACATTCCTAGACGCCGTGCCTTACCAGGAAAAAAAAAACTGAACTGTAAGCGGTTGAGCCGTCTCCGTCACATGACTGCCTTGAGCGTGACAGTCGTGAATGAGGCGATAGGGGGCGCACTCTCTCCCTTGCCGACACGTCACAACATCCCTTCAAGGGGCTCCCTTGCCTGCCTTGCTGCCAGTGTTCAAAAACATCAGTGAACCACCTCCGACTCTTCTCCAAGGTAACTACGCTAAACATACTAACATGAGAACCTATTGGCTGTCGTGGCGTGCACTGACCAACCTTGTGTTTTATCCAAATAAATGTCGCTGTTATAACTCTTGTCATTTTCTAGTCGGGCATGCATGCGCTAAATAAAGTAGCGTAGATTAGCTTTAGCCTAGCTTACTCGCCAAGAGTCTCATACTATCGCTTGACTGCGGAACAAGATAACATTAAGATCGTCTACGTTGGTTGTGACAACCTCGCTGTCTTTTACAGACATGACGGTTAAAACGTCATGTTAAACCTAACTAGCTGGTGGATGAAGCTGTGGGAAGGTGTTATGGCTCTGCCCCACTGAATCTGATGTTGATGTTCCTAAATCAGACACATGATCGCTTATGACACTTTGGATTGTGGACCCATTTCACCACCTCTCAAGTGGTGGTTATACTTAAACCTTCTGCAGAAGACAACATGCCGTTGTGCAAACCCAGTGTTGCTTCTAATGTATGTACAGACATGTGTGGATTGTATAATACACAGCACAGCATCTACAGTATGTGTGATGAAGTAAAATAATCGTAGTTTAGATCTGGTTACCCCTCTGATGGGGGGCTCAAAATAGATAGGGTCGCTCAGGGATGTATTTTTAAGAGCAAACAAAGGTTGGGGGTCAGCAAGAAAGTGGGTCATCAAACAGAGTGGGGGCTGCAAAATGTTTTGCTCGCATGGGCCTCGATTGTTAAATATTCGGTCTCTAATACTGGTTATTAGATCATAAAACAAGAATGTGCTTCTTATCAACTCCCCTCCCAAACTATTCATTCATGGTGTTGCAAGTGGAAGCGTGCTGCACTGCTTTGTCCTCCATGGAATGAGAGCAAAGAATGTCAAAGACCTGTTATTAGCACCTATGGGAACTTTTTTCAATCGTGCAAAAATGCATGATATGACAAATAAAACTGATCTGGACAAAATTAGGTTTTGGTAAATGGACTACACTTTATGCTTTATCTACTACTTTGTTGCACAACCTTTTCAGGCTTAACCTTTTCGGATGAACAATACCCACAAACGAGTTCTGTAAGTCAATAAGACTGTCAAGAATTTTGTCCCACTTCTCGTGAGCAAACTGCTTCGGCTGTCTCACATTTTAAGGGCGTCTTTGCCTCTCTGCAATTTTCGGCACTTTCCACAGATTCTCAGTAAGATTTAGATCTTGCCTCATAGGGTCACTTCAGAATAGTCATGGGTTTTGTTCTTTGCTGTTCTTGGGTGGTTTTAGCAGAGAAGCACATTTTGCTCTAGATTACTGTGAGCATGATTATGTGGTCAGATGCGGTGGAAATGTGCATCACAACAGCCAATTACGGTTGACATATTCCTGCCCTACCTTTGCTTTTCAAGTTTTAATTTAAAGTTTGATTTTTTTTTCTCCCCCTCCCTTTGTGCTCCACTTGATCTTCATATTTCATGTTATGCTACACAGATCTAAGACACCCTGTGCAAGAGCCAGCCCAAGAACATAACCAAGCTTCTTCCATGTTTCACTACGGTACTGCTTTTTAAATGTATACAGAGGAGCCTCCAAAGTTGGAAACAGCTTTCATTGATGTTGGGTGACTTGTGAGTTGTTCACATTTCAAAACAAATACATATCTCAGAGGAAATAATCTAATGTGATTTTTATTTCCAGACTTAAGATGCACAGGTAATGTCTGAAGTACAATTTTTAACTTGACTTGATGAAATGAGGAGTTAAGCTAGTCCAGGAAATGTTCTTTAGTTACCTTCACCTTTTTTTTTTTAATTCCTCTTTTTGTGTTCCCAGGTTTAATGGTGGCAATTGGTCTGATGGTGATGAAGTGATTGACTACGCAGAGGTGCAGGCGAGTGGAATGTTGCGCTGGTCCGTCCACCTTGAAGGAGGGCCACGGAGAGTCAATCATGCTGCTGTGGCCGTGGAGCACAAGGTCTACACCTTTGGGGGTTACTGCTCCGGCGAAGACTATGAGACGCTCCGTCAGATCGATGTGCATGTTTTCAACACTGGTAAGTTAGAATGGATAAACTCAAGGCTTCCATTTATGTTTTGCAAGTCAACAAGTGCAAGTAGTCAAGTTTGCATTGAAATGTCTTGTGTTGCTGCTATGTTAAAAACGTGTATGACCTTTAAAAATGTCATACTGAAGTAAATGTACAGAGTGTGCTTGCTTGAGAAGTTGCCTACATTTTGCATCGCTTTTTATTACTACTCGTTTTAGTCAGCCTCCACTTGGTTAGAATAAATAAATAAATAATTGTTCACAAAACAATTAAAGTACTAAATAATCGTTCACAAAACAATAGCGGTGACAACAACCTGGGTGTTGCAGTTGCAGTTACTGAGCATTCATATTGGGAGTGTGCCAAAAGATCAGAGCAAGCAAACCTTCCTGAAGATGCTTATGCTCATTTGAATTGGAGATGAGAACATCTCAGTTGTTGTTTCCTGATTTCATCAGGTTGCTTGCTCTCCGAGACTTCCCTTTGGTGTCAGTTCCGCAGCAGTGCCTGCTGTCACGCCATTTTACCTTTTGATTAATTTTTAAAAATATCCCCACCACCCCCCTCTGTCAGCTGCAAATGAGTAATTGGTGAAATATTATCCAGCAAGACAAACAGAAATAAAACAGTTCAGGAAAATGTATCCACAAACCAATCATCTGGGAATGTAAGAGAGGTTTAAACTTGCCCGCATTGCGTTACCATCTTATTAATTCCTTGACAATTTAATGCCGTAGTGTCCATGCGCTGGATGAACTTGCCCCCGGTGAGGCCATTGGGACATGAGCGGGCTCGTGAAGTGCCATACATGCGTTATGGTCACACGGCGGTGCTACTGGATGAGACCATCTACTTGTGGGGGGGGCGCAATGACACCGAAGGGGCCTGCAATGTGCTGTATGCATTCGACGTCAGTAAGTAGAGAATGCTCACAATATATCTACAAACCTTTCTGCATTGATGGTCTGGTACTTCCTTAAGCAGAATAATCATGATATTAAATGTTCTTGTACTTAAAATATATAAGATATATACACATTGGTGTGAATTGGGGTTCGAATGGTTCACAAAATCCACATTTTTCTCTTACTTGGCAAAGAAAGTTTTGTTTAACAAATGTGCAAAACAAGTAGTTTAGAAGTGCTGTGGTTAATTGCTAATCAATTAGCAAAATAATTGATACATTTCACATTGTCGAAATCCTATAGTCGAATTTCAGCCTCTCACTCAACAGTAAATATACTCAAATTTGTGCAGTCCCCCCCAAAAGCAGACTGATGATCTTTCAGGTAAATCGAAATACAACATCAGCTGGGGTAGACTCCAGCTCGCCTACGACACTCATGAGAATAAAAAGAATAGAAAATTTGAGCTTGCGTTGTTTGTGGTAAATATTTGTTAAGACTATTGTACAGGCTATCCTTTAATTGAACCCACTATTGAACACTCCAATGCAGATATTTATTCCTTGCTATATATTACAACTAGGCCATGTGTAACACACACACACACCAAATCTCTGCTTACTTTTTACCAGAGGTTTGATGTAAAGCACTGACAACTAATTCAAGCTATCCCTGCTCTCTAGATACCCACAGATGGTTCACACCCAAAATTTCTGGAACCGTTCCAGGGGCAAGAGATGGCCACTCGGCCTGTGTACTGTTGAAAGCGATGTATATATTTGGAGGTTACGAACAGCTGGTGAGTCTTTGCCCTGTTTTCTTCTGGGTGATGGAAAAAAATATGTAGTGAAAGATACTTGTCCAGTAACTCCACTTGGAAAAACTACATACATGAAGATCGATGAGGGGGGTGTCAGGTCTAAATACCATCAGACATTATTTTACACACTGAAAGAAGAGGAGAAGACAACCAGTATTTTTTTGCTCGCGAGGAGAATTACGTAGAAGGCCCAGTTACAGACCTCCACCAATCCTGAGCTCTTCTTCCGCTATATATATGTGTGCCTTCAACTTGTTGGCAAATTGAGTTTAGTATGAATTTTTGGTCACCACGGTGGTCTAGTGAAAATTCAATTCCTTTCACGTCCTGCTCTCTAGGCTGATTGCTTCTCCAATGATATCCACAAGCTGGACACCACTACCATGCATTGGTCTTTAATTGATACCATGGTAAGTTTAACAAAATATATATATATATATTTTAATCTTTAATTGAAAAGAAGGGAAATGTTAGCTCATCCAGCAAGGCTTAATTCATTCACTCCTGCAACTATCTCTAGTTTTCAGGATCTTATGCATTCTAGTGAACTGGAGAACTGGACACCACAGTCTATAATGCAAATGTTTTAAAAGACCAACCACACAATTTAGAACCTTTTATTAGTGTCCAGTGCATGAAGTACCTCTGCAATAAACACCATCATTAAATCAGCATCTTATATTGTACAGCACATCTGCCATGTGCACAGTTATTTAGAATTATTAAAGTAAAGTTCTACTTGTTAATTTGACATCAATTAATTAAACATGTCATGTTTTTATTCATGCTGAGTGCACATATTTGAACGACTCTTATTAAGGGTTATTGTATGCTGCGTTGTTCACCTCACTAATTTGATTGCAATCACTTTCAGTTAAAATTCCATAAAACTGAATTTATTTTTCTTTTGATTACTCTATTCCAACTGCTAAATAATAGCGTTCCCCTCTGGCCCTCTGGTTGTTTTCTTTTAATAGCCTCCACTAGGTGTCACAATTTCCCTTCATGTCTCGTCTCAGTGTAAAGATAACAATTAACAGTGATGTGGTGTTAAAAGATATGAAATCTAATTTGTGATCATTCCGTTATTTTTGATTTGATTGTTTTTATTTATTTATTTTCAAACAAATGCACTCTATTTTTTTCCTTTTAGGGCATTCCAGCAAGCTGGCGAGACTTCCACTCGGCAACCATCATTGGTACAAAAATGTTTGTATTTGGAGGGCGAGGTGACCATTTTGGTCCATTCCACTCCCACAATGAGATCTACTGCAACCAGATAGAAGTTTTTGATACGCAGACCAATACCTGGCTGAGCAGGCCCGCAACACAGCTCTCACCTGATGGACGAAGAAGTCACTCAGCTTGTAAGGAACTCATTCAATTTTCACTGCACTGCCATTTAGCTTCAAATCTTGCAATTCATCCCGGCGGGTTGTGTTATTTATACAAATGTTATTAATCTTCATGCTCAATGGTTAATATAATCTCCCATTCTTGTCCATGTGCATATGTAGTTTGCTACAAGGGAGAGCTATACATATTTGGAGGATACAATGCCAATGTGGACCAGCACTTCAATGATCTCTGGAAATTCAGTCCAGGTGAATGCTCTTTACATCTCTCAGTTGCTCTTTCCCTTGTGCCCTGTGATTGGCTTGCAACCAGTTAAGAGTGTGCCTCGCCTACTCCCCGTGTACTGCTGCGATAGGCTACAGCACACCCGCGACCCTCGTGAGGATAAGCTGTTTAGAAAATGAATGTGTTTTTTTCCATTATCAATTTGGGATAAATCTTTGTTCTAATGTTCAGTGCAGTCAACTAATCTAATGTTTTGCCAAGCGTCTGTGTATGTTGTATCTCCCACAGCACGGTCTCCCTCAGGATTTATTTTATCCCTATATACCAGGATGGTGAAACGTTTGCAGGCAGTTCAGGGCTAATATAGTAAATATATTAAAATATTCAATAAATAAGAAGACACTTCAAACAAACTTAAGAATATCTTTATGGACATATTCTGAAATATTCATAAGTCCTCCTAATTTGAACCACAACTATCCTCAAAGTTAAAGTGAAGAGTTATCAGAAGAATTATCAAGAGTTTTAGACTTCAAACGGCTGACTTGTGGATATGCCTGGTTACATGTTTTTGATCTATGGCAGGGGTCACCAACGTAGTGCCCGCAGGCTCCCAAGAATCTCATAAGTAGATCTATAGAAGTATTGCCTAATGATTTTATTCTGTTTCCTAATTATTGTGAGATGTAATTAGCGTGATCAATGTCTTCGCTTATTTTTCAGGAATGCGTACCAAACTGGTAGGTAGCCCTTCCCAAAAATTGATCTCAGCTTGAAAAAGGTTGGTGACCCCTGATCACCTAATTAGGGCAACCCATGATGAGTTTTATAATAGATTTATTTGTTGATTAATCAATGAATGGGGAAAAACATAACAAAGCAGAACAATTTTCTAAATCGAAAGTGCAGAAAATGCACTAACATTAGTAATGATTTAGTGGATTGTTTGGGATGTAACATGTTAGAAAATAGACAAAATTATTGATCATTGTTTTGCAAGGCAAAGTTAAATTAAAGAAAAAAGATATTAGGTCTGCATTCATGGAAGACTACGGAAATTTGAGAATATTCTCTGGCAGAAATTTATTGATAAAATGACTATCGATTAATTTGATAATTGATTAGTTGTCGATTTAATTGTTGGAGTATACATTTTTTAAATTGCATCAAAGAAAGTAAAATCTTCATGGTTGATCTAGTGCAGAAAGCAGTGAATATCAGTGAACGGGTTTGTATGTATAACATGTCAATACGGTACTGTATGCATCTTTTTATCCCCAAATAATCAACATCATTATCAATGTGTGTTACGCTACAGAAGCCTTTTTATGGACAAAAATAGAACCCAAGGGGAAAGGCCCATGTCCTCGGAGACGTCAGTGCTGCTGCATGGTTGGAGATGGAATCATCCTCTTTGGAGGAACCAGGTAAAGCAAAAAAATATTGAAATAGTTTGTCACATACAGTAGATACAGCTTTGCATGTTAGTCACTGATTAGTCAAGCTTTGATACACAACTACTCGCTGTAGTTTTTGACATTCTCAAATAAGGCAGATTAGTTTAACTTCTAATTTAAATCATGATCAAATTTAGGGCAAGGACTGTTCTCTCTTCCCTACATGCCAATGTGATGGTCTGGCTCCTGTAGACGATCGCCTGGGATGATTTCATTGGTGGTCATAAGGCAGTAATGATAACTGACTGGTACCTGCTAAAGTGCCACTGTGCTGTTTCGAGGCCAGTAGCCAGTGGACTAATGAGGTAGCTAACGGCTTTTAGATGGCCCAGCATAGTTGGGACCTGGGCTATTGTTATCACAAAGCTGAGTTATCAGTCAAAACCCCACTGGGAAAACCTGATAGTGCAGATGGGAAGGTTGCGGATAAGAGTCCTCTCAGCCCCACTGCGTCTACAGGCCCGAAATCCTTCAGACCTCAACTCATGATAACTCAGTCTGGATGGCCTCTGTATCATAGGTTTAATTACAGTACAAATAATATTATTTACATACATAGACAAAATTGTTGATTCCCCTCTGTTAATGAAATAAAACGCCACAATATTCACAAAAATAATTTGCAACTGACTGAAGTAATACAATTCCACTGTTCATGTAAGATTGAGATCAGTTCTTGGTTAAAACCACACCTAAAGTATTCAGTGATTATCAGAGCGACATTCTTTTAACCGCAGTACAGTAATGATTAATAACTACATTGCTCTGAGATCTTATCAAAATGGAGGAGAAAAAAACAATTCTGTTTGTCAGTGTCAAACTGTGTTTCATTTAGATATTGTAAGCATTGGAAATTTTGGCAGCAATTCAGGTCAGAAAATGTTCCAAAATGTGTTACTTGTATTACTTTGAATTCGTTTAAGCCTAGGGAAGGTGCTACGTTTAAGTTCTCTTGTTCTTAAAAAAATAATTTCAATCTGTTGCCTAAATTTTATAATTCTAAAATTATCACGGGTTTATAGTGAGGCATTTTTGAAGTATGAGAAGCACAATTTTCCGAACAGCTTCATTCAGATAAATAACAGCATACTCAAGATGGTGACAATAATCTGTTTGATTTTTTTTTTTTTTTACCTTAAATACAATGCAATATTAAATGTTGACTATAATCTGTTTCGAAATGCTGGTCAATATCCAGTTTGATGATTTAAGGAGAAAAAAATCCTAACGACCTCGTAGAAAGTTGCACCGTCCCATGATAAAACGTTTATTAAATGTACAAGCCATATTCGAACTTGTTTTTAATGGTGACTTAAGTGTACAAATAAGGTCTCCATTTTACATTTGTTAAACAGCAAAACACTAAACTTAAATAGCA